>NW_015272961.1:0-374 GCF_001447785.1 Gekko japonicus
ACGTTACATGAGCCAAGGAGCAGCAGATGGTCCAACAGCAGGGCTCTGAATGAGAGTGACGTGTGGCTGCGTGTGGCAAAGGAGGAAAGCCAAGGGAGAGGGGGAGGAGGGCGCCTTCCAGGTGAATTCCCCCCAAATTGGCAACACCCTGCCAACTCGAGCCACCTGCCAAAGGATTCATGGGAAAGCAGGCAATTAAGGGAGGCGGCCCCACGCTGACCTGTGCTGCCGCATGAAAGTATTTCTATCAGACCTGCCAAACTGCGAGGATAATGCAGAGGATGAGGGAAAAGCACCCGCGGCACTGGAGAGGGACAGCAGTGGGTATTCTTCCAAAGAGGGAAGCAAGGTCTCGCCATGGTTGCAATGCGAAA
>NW_015272962.1:0-374 GCF_001447785.1 Gekko japonicus
ATAGCCTGGAAGGCAACACCCCTTCCCCAATAATAATACCAGAGGGGAATTTTTTAAAGCAATGTCTTTTATACATCTTGGGAAGCTTTCATTGTTTCTTCGGGTGACTAGCCAAATAGATGAACTGAATAAGAATGCGCTTGTTTCTATTCACATGAAAATTAATTGCATCAGAACAATTTGATCCATCGTGTGGCTTATGTTCACAGCCTGGCGACGCTATGACACCATCCCCCAAGCAAACGAACAGCCCACATCCTGTTTTGATAGATTTATTAACTGCAGCACTCTTAATTTACAAGAAAGAAACTCAAGCTGCAGGGGGAGAAACAGAACCTACGCCGCAGGAAGATAACATTTGCCTAAGCGGATTT
>NW_015272963.1:0-374 GCF_001447785.1 Gekko japonicus
CCCTGCCCTTCACTACCCAAAGGAACAATCGCTAGCAACTTCACACAGATGAGAGACACGAAACAGACAGAACAGCCTTTACTGCAAGACCTCTTAATTGTAGAAGGGTTATGTAGGCCCTGAGGAATGTCTTCACCTCAGATATTTAGCCACAACAGACGTGGTTTGCATTCTTTGAAGCACAGACAATGCCTGGGCAAATTCAGGATTTTAAGAGAGAGTGTAGATCCAAAGAAAATGGTGGGGGAAGGAAATCTGTTTCCTCCCCGAGAAGGAACCTTTTGTTCAGCTGGACCCCTAAACACCATACTGAGGTCTGAGAAATTAACACTGTAACTTTATAATTGAGGCTTCTGTGCCAAACTTTATCACAT
>NW_015272964.1:0-374 GCF_001447785.1 Gekko japonicus
TTTTGCTGCTTGGGGTAGTAAAGTGTGCTTCCATGAGCTCACCTCAGACTAGACAGAATAACGTGGGAGTAAGAAAACACTGTACTGTAGTCAACTAGCAATCTTCTGCTACCTATTGATTTCAAAATTAGCAGCAGTATAGATACCAAGTTTTAACCATTTGTGTATGTGTGTCTATACACACACAAATTGCACATCTTACCTCTCCCAAGATACTAGTGTTCCTTCTCTGTAACTTTCCTCAGCGGCACCCCCCTGAAAAGTTGAGAAAAGAAAATAGCTTTACAACGTTGCTTCTGAGCCTGATGCTAAATTACTAACACTTCTGTAATAAGTCACGCAACTATACCAAGTACATTTCTAAATTAAAACCC
>NW_015272965.1:0-374 GCF_001447785.1 Gekko japonicus
CTTGCATCCTTCCCCTGGGTCTTTCCCTCGCAGTCCCAGTATTGCCATGTAGCATGATAGACAAATCCATACTAAGCAGGCCTCCTGAGAGAATAAATGCCACTTTGTTCAATAGCTGATGGAAGACTGAGCACAGTGTAGAGGTCAATGAGCCAGACTAGGAACTGGGAGACCCAGGTTCAAATCCCCACTGTGCCATGGAAGCTCATTGGGTGACCTTGGGCTAGCCACAATCAGGATTGTATTTGTGAGGATAAAATGGAGGAGGAGATAATGATGTTGCAAGCCACTTTGGGTACCTACTGGGGAGAAAAGCATGGTCTAAATAAATGCATAAACAAATAAATAAATAAATAAAGGGACTTACTCCGATG
>NW_015272966.1:0-374 GCF_001447785.1 Gekko japonicus
GACTAGATGAGCCTTGAGGTCCCTTCCAGGTCTCTGGTTTTGTTTTCTGTGTTTCTTTTCTTGGCCTGAAGCTTCTGCCTATCCAATTTCATTTAATGTTCTAGGTGGAAAAAACTATACATGCACTCTCCACACCACGTGTAGTTTTACAAACCTTTATAACGTTCCCTCTTGTCACTTTTTTTCTTTCTAAATAAAAATCCAGCAGATGAGAGAAACTGCCACAAAGAATGTATTGCTCAGGTTGGACCCACTCACTTCGATTGTTTCCTGGCCTAGTTCAGGGTGCTGGTGCTGATTTTTAAGCCGTAAATAGCTTAGCACCCAGATACTTGAGTGACCTGCTCTGCCCTTATAAGTCTGTGTGTTCTCTT
>NW_015272967.1:0-374 GCF_001447785.1 Gekko japonicus
ATTATGATACTATGATGGAAATACCTTATAAGGAGAACTGCACCTGTTGATTTTCTTCCTGTTATTAAAGATACAGAGCTAGTTGGCAGCTCTCATAAAACTTGATTTATGTGCTTACCCTTAAGTGTGAAGGATTATCTCATCATAATAGGCAGACAAGATCAGGAGTGACAATGCTGCTTTGATTGAGTCAGGTTGCTGGCAGGCATTACACATTTTTGGAAACTTTAGCTTCAAACAGTACATTTCCAATATGTGCTCTTACACTGAGATAATATAAATCTGTACTTTTTTCAGGGTGTAAAAGTAATCTAGCTCCTAGGAATATATTCAGGATTTCAGAACTTAGTTTTAGTAAAAGCCAGAGTTATACA
>NW_015272968.1:0-374 GCF_001447785.1 Gekko japonicus
AGTGATTATCATTGTTGAAGTGAATTGAGGCATCGTTATTTCCATTCTGCCATTTTTTTTTGTACTCTGGAAATTGAGGCTGCTTCATATTCACAGGAGTAGGCCCGGAAGAGCACAGTGAGATTTACTTCTGAGTAAACAGGCCCAGCTGCAATCCTTTAGCTATTATTAAGATTGCCTGAGGGTCTCTTTCTACTTCTATAAAGTGGATTACTGGACACCCAAGCTTGGAAGATAAGCTTTCCTTGAATCTTACGGCTCAACTTTAAACTTCTCCTTCTGCAAATGTTCTCTAAAATTAAGTACTTCAAGGTATGTGGGCAGTTTCTTTTGAAGAAGCTCTCCTTATGGTCCATCAACATTCTTGACATATC
>NW_015272969.1:0-374 GCF_001447785.1 Gekko japonicus
CACCTAAGAGAGATGACAAATGGCAGGAGCTCAACTCCCCCACCTTGCTTTGCAGGTCACCTTTAAGCTTTTGTCAGAGATGGAGGAGTCTCACCAGCAGCAACAAACAAGAAAAGTTCTTCCTGGTCAAGGTTTCCTGCTGTGGGACTGGCACAAAAGGCCCCAGGGTGAAAAATGATCTCCCAGTTTGCTGAGACTGGCCAAACGTATTTAAAATGTCAGTCACAGCTGGGCCTGCCAAAGTGAGCTGCGTTTATTTACTTATTCTTACATCCAGCTGGTCCTCTGTAGCAAGTCTAACAAGAAGTGTGTGGACATGGGGACCTGAAACAGCTTTCAATATTGTTCCCCCCCTCCTCCATTTTATTCTCACA
>NW_015272970.1:0-374 GCF_001447785.1 Gekko japonicus
CTTTCAATAGTTTAATTTTCGTTAGAAAGGAACTGCAGTAACAATCCTGCATCAAAGTTTAATCACAAAGCTTTCCTGAATTGTGGCCATACTTGGCAATTTGGCAAAAAAATGATGAGACTGCAGAAAGGACAAGGCTTGGAGGCTGGTATCAGAATATATTAGTTACACAGTAAACAAAACTGTTAAAATCAAATTTTGTTAGTAATTAATGAGGACATATTTTGGCGTACAGCATCTTACTCTGTCCTTCATCCATAGAAGGTACTTTCTCAGCAATTTGTTAAGGGGAACATAGAGACTAAGAAGCTGTAGATACAAAATGCCTTTTGTAGAAATATTTGAATGGGTGACCTCCAGAGAATACCAGGGCC
>NW_015272971.1:0-374 GCF_001447785.1 Gekko japonicus
ACCGCCCCCTAGAGTTGGATTTGACTGGTATTTAAGCAAGGGAAACCTTTACCTAATATTTAATAGGACTGGCTGCAATGAGGGCAAAGCACTACCGTATAGTGTTGAGTCTGCAGATGAAGGTGGTAGTAACTGTATTTGCTATGTACCACTAGATGCTCCACCATTTCCTTGTCATTGATTTTGTTTGTGATGAAAGATAATTCTGTTTGCACTCCCCATCTGTTTGTGATGAAAGAATACGGCAGCTGTATGGGTCATAAAATTGAGAAACGGATGAAATTATGATGGGGAGTGCAAATGAGCGCCTGTTGGAACCAGCTGTGGAATCCACGGTGTCACGGTTGGAAGACCTGGGGGGGGGGGGGGTGGGG
>NW_015272972.1:0-374 GCF_001447785.1 Gekko japonicus
TGGAGAGTTGCTGCCAGTCAGAGTAGACACCACTGAGCAGTTGTCTGACTCAGTGCAAAGCAGCTGTCTGTATGCATTGCACGAGGTACCTATTCTGTGCATGCCGAACCTTTGGGAGTCAGGTCATCCAGAGACAGATATCTCAAATGAACTGAGCTTTGTTGGGTCTACATCCAGACCCTGCTTTCATAGGGCTGGTTCATGCTTCGTCTTAGTATCTGGTCACCAACAGGGCAACTTCACTGCAATTCTGCCTTTGGAAGAGGCAAGCCACTTTCGAAATGGAACAAGGACTTGCCTCTGGAAAAGGGAGCTACTATATAGACATATAAACGCTCTGTCTAAGCACACAGTTCTTGGGTGGTGGAAAGTGC
>NW_015272973.1:0-374 GCF_001447785.1 Gekko japonicus
CTGGGCATTAAGGAGAAATCCAAGCTAATTTGCACTTCCGCTTTACCGGCCTTTACCAACATCAAGGCTTCTCGCCGATTCGTCTGAAATTTTTATCCCGTCCTTCCTCTGTACGGTATACATCCGGGATCCCCACCCTTTTTGAGTCTGCGGGCACCTTTGGAACTCTGACCCAAGGTGGGGAGCAAAGCCGCAAAATGGCTGCTGCAGGAGGCGGAACGAGCCACATAGTGCGAAGAAGCGAGAGGATGCGGAAGTCTCACAGTCATTCTTCAACGTTTCAGGGAGAAGCTCTGTTTAACAGGATGCCCTTTAATCTGCACACCTAGCCCTGTCCAGTTTATATAAACCCCTGGGAGCGGTGGCGCAGGCGG
>NW_015272974.1:0-374 GCF_001447785.1 Gekko japonicus
TTCTTTTTTATTCCCCTTCTGCAATTCTTTTACAAAGTGAGGATGAAGGTATTCTGTTTATCTCTCTCTCCTGCAGAAGCCATTTTTGGGTTTGGTTCCACCTCCTGCAGAATCCTTCTGGGGTGTCTCTCATCTGTGTGTCTCAAAATTTCAAAGATGTCCACAGGGGGGAAAAATGTTGGGGACCACTGACGAAGGAATAGAGCCCGTCTTCAGTGATCTTGAACCTCTTTTATTTACACCAACCTAGTTCTCATAAATAGCAGATCAGATTGTAAACCTTCACCACATCTGTTTCACAGAATATTGTGGGGGTGGAGCACAAATGGTTGAATGCCCTTCAGTTCACTAGGGCTGCAGTCACACACACTAAA
>NW_015272975.1:0-374 GCF_001447785.1 Gekko japonicus
CCCAGTCCATAAAGGCACGGAAGGTCCAAGCATGAAATAAGTAATCAACGTGAGGGTGTAAATATCAATAACACTATTTTCTTGCCAGTGATTCCATGATGAATAATATTGTTTACAACATTTCAGCGATCTTCAAGCACAAAAATCTGGCCCATTCAACCTTCCGTTGACCTTCAGTGCAGGGGAAATGAAAATCGATGTTAAAGAACTTATCTACATGATCAACCTGTACTTTGTGGCTTCTTGGACTCTCTGCTAGAAAAATATATTTGCACATATAAACTGTGAGCTGAATGTTATTTATTACTTGAGATGTGGCCTTTGCATTTCAGTAATTTTTTTTAGCATGTAGGGTTGCCAAGTCTGGGTTGGAA
>NW_015272976.1:0-374 GCF_001447785.1 Gekko japonicus
TAATAACATCACTCATAAATTCTGGACTACAGCTGCCAGCTGTAACTGGCAACCCCCCTGGAGGAATGGCAGAGACATCTAATTCCTAATTGAAACCAAGGAAAGAGTACATACAATGGTGTGTGACGTCACTTCCAAAGAAAAATGGAAGTGATGTCATTACGCCAGGGTGATGCTCTAGGGTTTGCCCAAACTGAGTCACCCTACCCCAATATAATAATATCACTTCTGGTTTTTGCCAGATGTAACGTCACACACAATTGTACATGCTCTAGCCTTGGTTTCAATTAAGAAACATTCCAAGGTAATATGAGACTATATGTATTATGTTCTTTGACTTAAATGCTATTTTCCTTGTTATAATTGTTATCTTT
>NW_015272977.1:0-374 GCF_001447785.1 Gekko japonicus
GGAGCAACAGGTACATAAGACAGGGGCTGTTACTTGGAGGCTGATCAGGGTAGGGATGTTCTTCTGCCTGTTCAATTAATGCTGAGCTGACTTTGTATTACATACTGTCCAGTATCCACTCCTGGCTCTCTAGTGATCCTTCTGCAAGGCACTGAGATACCTGATCCTAAGAGGTTTGGAACAGTTAAGACTAACATGGGATGGGGAGAAAACTGCAAATCAGTTAAATGGAAAAGGGAAGTATCGACTAAAAATCTTTTTGTTTTTAATTTAAGGACAAAGTAGTTGCTGTTCAGTTCTGCAACAATGGAGACAGGTAAGCCTCTGTTCTAGACATCTTCAACAGCGAGGTGATGTTTTTCATAATATTGTTT
>NW_015272978.1:0-374 GCF_001447785.1 Gekko japonicus
GGAGTGAGATATAAATGGATGCCTACAGGATCATTGCAAATAAGACATCATAACAAGACTTGGACTGTTGACAACCTGGAAGGTGGAGGAGAAGTTTTGAAATCTCTCCGCTTGCAGATCCCAATGGAATGTGAAAAAACGACAAACAAGAGAAAGCTAGAATTCCCATCACCTGCTAAGGGAAGCAAGATCCCAGTGCGTTTTGCACCTGGAAGCGCCCAATGTTAAGATAAGAGGACATATTGTGGTGTTCTGTGTTTTGTTTTAATAACTTTGGAAGTTTTTTTCCAACTATTATAATCTTTAGGAATGGGGGGAGGAGGACTAACGAGGTTACCTTGATCCCTTTGCTCCGGGTGGGGAGGAGAGGAGTC
>NW_015272979.1:0-374 GCF_001447785.1 Gekko japonicus
CACAAGTCACATCTAATCAGCCAAGGAGTCATGTCCATCCCAAGGGAATTCCTCTCCCAATAACCCAATCCAGGCTAGCCCTGATATGTTAGTCTAAAGAAGGCCCCTTTCATCATCAGGGCACTCAATAACTTTTTGGCATTCATCTTATTGCTCTATCTGCTTTGCTGTTGCCAAATGTGACCATTGAAAAGTCTATTCAAAACCACAACCTGCCAGTGGCATGGTATCTTCCCACCTCCAATGTGCAATATGGAGTTTTGGGGCCAGGACGGGGGGGGATCTCCATGACTCCCAGCCACCTGGGTCTGTGAGGTAAATTCAACCCCAATAAGCAGATAACATGATGACAGTCCTGTGCTGCTGAGAGGATG
>NW_015272980.1:0-374 GCF_001447785.1 Gekko japonicus
CCATCACAAGGAGGCCTTTCACTCCCTGATTTAGTATTGTACTATAATAGCACTACCCTTGTAGGCCTCCTGAAACAAAGCTGTAACAACTATAAAGCCGATTGGAAAACCATAGAACATGAATACCTAGAAAACAACACTTTTGTTGAAACAATGTGGGAAAAGAAGCAAAAAAGATCGCCAGACATTCATAAAAATCTCTTTCTAGAAAATACTTTGAGCACTTGGGATAAGTGGAAAGCTAAACTGGCCCCAAACCCATCTCTACTTACCTGCTTTACGCGACAATCCTGGTTTGTGCCTGCCCTTTCTAACGAATCCTTTTCAACCTGGAAAAAGAATAATATAGTTAGATTCCATGATATTGGAACAAA
>NW_015272981.1:0-374 GCF_001447785.1 Gekko japonicus
TGTTGGACTTTTTCTACAAAAAAAAGCCCAGCCCTCGATTCAGCCTCAAGCTTAGAAAGAGAGGAGGGGGAACCCTGAGGAACGAGTGGCCTTCTGGGAGTTTCTGAGTCTGCTCACCACCCTACAGGTGAGCTTCAAACGTGTGAACAGGAATATGAGGGAGAATTTTCAGAGGGTAAGCAAACCAGGCGGCTTTCTCGAGGCCGTGCGGTCTCCAGTCGGATCAGCAAGGGAGGTGGGCACAGTTCCGTTGCTGACGCTAAGCGGGTCTTGCCCCGTTCAGGAGCCTGGAGGATAAAGCGCCCTGAAGTTTATATTAGAAGCTCTTTGGAGGCAAGGACAGGAAGGTGCAACGCGGCTTAAGGGCAGACGTC
>NW_015272982.1:0-374 GCF_001447785.1 Gekko japonicus
TGGCCCAGATCCAGGACTTTGACCATGTGGGTTCAATGCAACAATAGCAGATGTTTGGCTTAAATGTGAACTCCCCCCCTCCACTCTAAAGCAGTGTTCACGCTGACTTTATTACTAGAAAGCCTACTGAGATCAGAAACAATGTTCTCTGCCTCATGTTGTTCTATAACAAACATGATTTGGTTTGGGTCTGTTCCACATGCCTTTGCCAAGTTCTTCCATCTGTGACACCCGTTTTAAGGGACAGAAAGTCTCCAATGGTGCTTCCTTCTCCATAATATTATTGACACAAGGTTACCTTTCCTGCATCCACAGTGCTCCTGCTCTAGTGGAATGGAAAGACAGCTGTGACAGAATGCACTTTTAAAAGCTTA
>NW_015272983.1:0-374 GCF_001447785.1 Gekko japonicus
ACTGTTTAAAGAGGAAAAAAGACAGGCACTCATCTTTTCCTGTCTTTTTCAATAATAGCCCACCTCTGTGTGTGAGTAAATTAGGCAAGAAAAGATAAAGCCTCGTCCTCACAAGGTTATGACCAGTCTTGGGACTGAGTATTACAGCAGTTTACTTTTTTAAAATTCCTGGGAAGATCGAGTCATGGATTTCCCAACATCTAGTGGGACCATGAGCAAAAGGTGCACTTGTGAGTGAAATTCTCAGTGAACTAGCAAAGGGAGTTGCAACGGAAAGGAGCCTGCTAAGATGAGAATCATGGTTATGTCTAAACAATAGGTGGGTAGAGTGCAGGTAAAGATCAGTATGCAAAGAAACGGGACTGTTGAGAGGT
>NW_015272984.1:0-374 GCF_001447785.1 Gekko japonicus
GGGGGTGGGGGAAGAACACCAAAAATACGCAATGCATTTCTGCACTGGCTTCATAATTAATGTTTGCATCATTTATCTTTTGTGGAGAGATTATTCTGACTAACGAGGTTCTGGGCCACTAATTCATTACAGTGCCTTGTCACTTCCTGCTCCTTCTTATTACCCAGAAATAGACTCATTAGTCAGAGTTCAATGACAGGGAGAAATTGTGTTCGTTAATTTAATTCCCTCCGCTTCTTTTCTAGGTCTGAGGTCTGTCCAAAACCAGAGGTTTCAAAGGGAGATGGGAGGAGAGAACTCAGCTGAGGGTTCAAGTCTCTGGTGGCGTGGGACTCAGCTGACTCCCCACAGGCAATGAAACAGAAAGGATTGCA
>NW_015272985.1:0-374 GCF_001447785.1 Gekko japonicus
TTTCCAGTGTGTTTAGGATTGCAGCTTTACAGTACAATCCAGTGCAGAGTTGTGTCTTTCTAAACCCACTAAAGTCAATGGGTTTGGAAGGATGCATCTCTGATTAGGATTGCACTGACAGGCAGATCTTGCCTGCCTTAGGGTTTGTCATGGTATTGGCTCTTTTCTGTGCTGCTGGAACCACACAAAGAACGAAGTGGCAAGAAAAAAACCAGAGTGTAGGAAATGAGGCATATTTGATCAATCTGATGCTTGTGTTAGGGAAAGCTGGTGCACAATCTTTGTGCATGGTAACTGAAATAAATGGCATTAGTCCCTGGGTTTCAGAGGCCCTGAATTCACTTATCCTCTCAGACATGAATCTCACTGAGAAA
>NW_015272986.1:0-374 GCF_001447785.1 Gekko japonicus
GCTAGCATTTGGAAAGGAAATACACACGAGTTCCTTTATTCCTTGTTTCCTTAATTGCATTGCATTTATTATGCATCTGAAAAGTAGCACACAGGTTTGTTTGCTCAGAGTGGAGCTCGCCCTTCCGTTGTTTCCAGATCTCGCCACAGTTTTGAGCGTGCATTGAACGCGCTTGCTGAGAGGCAATTAAGCATTGCACCAGCAGCTCGGCTCTGCAAATGATGTTGGGAACTTGCAGTCTGCCGCAAGTGTGTGTGCAATGCAGGGAGGGGTCTGTATTGATCTCGACAGGATTTAACGGCGTGTAACTGCTGTTGCAATGGCAGTGTCGACCTTGACTCACACACGCACACAAAGCTGCCTTATACTGAATC
>NW_015272987.1:0-374 GCF_001447785.1 Gekko japonicus
GTGATCTTGGCACTCTTGTTAGGGCTGTCTCCTTCAAGGCCGGACAGAGGAACGTGTTAGTTGAGGACCTGTGTGCATGCTTATGTAACATAATGGGAGGGGGGAATTGAGGAGCAGAAGCTACTATCTTCTAGAAGGTTCCAAAGAAGAAAGTCTTTGATTGGATGCAAGAAACCACCTGATCCTAGAGGGCAAAGAGCTGTAACAGAGAGCTACAGATTAGTGACGGTTATGCTATTGTTATTGCTATCTTGATGCTATTCTACCTCCATGCTACGTTGTACTGTGCTTATGCTAAGCTAATGCTGCACTTCATGATGACTGGCTGCAGTGGAGGGAATGCTTTC
Organism: Gekko japonicus; assembly: GCF_001447785.1. Lineage (NCBI taxonomy): Eukaryota > Metazoa > Chordata > Lepidosauria > Squamata > Gekkonidae > Gekko > Gekko japonicus. The sequence continues at coordinate 348 of NW_015272987.1, forward strand.
ATGTTGCAATAGAATCATAGAATGTTA
>NW_015272988.1:0-375 GCF_001447785.1 Gekko japonicus
CCCCCTACCAGGGAGAAGATGGGACCTGGTAATCCTACTTGAAATTTTACATATGTAAAGCACAGTCTCACACATGTCATTATACCACTGAGGAGTAGTTATCACATATGGTAAATAAATTTTATAGAAGCATTGTTTTGTCTAGAGACTTTGTCAATTCTTTATTTACCCTACCTTGATGGTTCATTATAATCATCTCAGACATCCATACATGTACTTTACACCTACTCATCATATAACTTGGTATGGTTTCTGGACTTCAAAGCAAACAAAGTTTCCTTAGCAGATCTGATAGTGGAGGGGGTAAAACAAATTAGGGGGGCAACAGTGGGAGGGTTCCTGGTGCCCTCGCCCCACTGGTGGACCTCCTGATGG
>NW_015272989.1:0-374 GCF_001447785.1 Gekko japonicus
CGGCACCAGCCATCGAAATCTCTCTTCCGTCTGCCCTGCAGTCATTCTGTGTGCAGTTAATGGCCAAACTCTGGACTGCAGACAGGCTGCATTTCATAAGAAGAAGGATGCCTGCGGGATTCGGCTGCGCTTCATCGGGGAATTCTTCCTCCCCGCATTAAGCAACCTGCCACGGGACTGCTGGAGCAGAGCGGGGCGTTCATCTTCCTGCCGAATTGAACTTTTCCAGGTGACAAGATAACTCTGGGGCCATTCTTTAGAAGCAAGCAAATGAACGCCTGGAACACGGAGCGCGTGAGAAAGGCTCACGTTAACCATGCAGAGCCCGGGTAGGCACTGCATTTAACAGGGTTACCAACCTCCAGGTGGGACCT
>NW_015272990.1:0-374 GCF_001447785.1 Gekko japonicus
AGCAAGGGAACCTTTACCTTTTTATTGCTCTGTTATACTTCAACTGTGCATAAGCTGGCTGAAGTCTTTATTACATTAAGACATAACACATCCCCATCTGGCTGCAAATCTATGCCGCTGTGTCCTTCGCTGTTTGGGAAACTGAGGAAGGAGGGGGAGCCCTCCTGCCACCCTCTTTATCCTTCTCCCTCTCAAAATCCAGGTCCTCTGAGTAGGGGGCTGCTTTTCTGCTCCACTGTGTGTGTGTGGAGAAAAGGTGGTTTCCTCCAGGTTTCTGAGATTATGAACTGGAGTTGCAAGATCTTTCCAGGGTCAGCAGTGCCAGAGGCTGGATGGAAGAAGATGGACAAGGCCCCCATCCGGCATGCCTTGAA
>NW_015272991.1:0-374 GCF_001447785.1 Gekko japonicus
GGTGGAAAGGTGGCATAAGAGTGTTTTAAAGAAATAAGTGATGTGCATCATACAACAAAATACCATCGACCGTATCAAAATGCTGTTGTATATCAAAATAATTTCTAAAAACTAGCTTGGTGTAATTGTTAGAGCATTAGGGTAGCATCTGGGAGACCCAGGTTCTAATCCCTATTCTGCTATAGAAGCTTGCCAGGTGAACTTGGGCCAGTCTCTTTCTCTCAGCCTCCTGTCCCTCATAGTGTTGTTGTTGTGAAGATAAAATGGACGAGGGGAGAAGAATGTTACAATCTGCTTTGTGTTCCCATTGGGAGGGGAAGTGGAGTATAAGTTCTTCCTCTTTTTTTGCTGTCAAGTTGGATCTTACTTGTGGC
>NW_015272992.1:0-374 GCF_001447785.1 Gekko japonicus
AACAAAGGCTTGTTTTGTACTGCAGAAAACTGAGGAAGTGAAGAGTGACAAGCCAGCCAAGTTAAAAGGTGCAGGAAGCAGGATTTGAATGTAAGTGCTGGGTTTTGGCAAAGAAGGAACTCGGTTTTGGCAAACAGCAGGGTCGGGTGGTGATTTCAGAAGGCAATTTAGAACGCTCCTGGACTCAAATTGAGCCACTGATTCTTGTGTCCAGCAGCTGCATGACTTTAAGTGAAATGCCAAGAGCTGCAGAATCAGACATTGAGCAGGGCTGAATCATGCAAGTGCATATGCTGTGTACTGTAGATAATCTCCTTTTGGAAGGTTGCTTGTTGAGTAAGGCAAGTGGGCAGGGAGAACTCAACAAAATCCAT
>NW_015272993.1:0-374 GCF_001447785.1 Gekko japonicus
CTTCTTTTCTTCTAGAGATAAAGGTTTCTGGGATACCTGACCCTTAGATTGTGAATGAATCCTATCTTGTTCCTCCGATCTAATGTTGAAATCTCCAGCTATTATAAGAGATCTGAAAGTGTTTGAAAAGTCTTTTAAAACTTGCCAGACCACTTTTCTCTTTTTGGAATCTACCGGAGCATATAAAACGATTAACCGATATTGTACTGGAGAGACCTCTTTTGACTTAACAAAATCAAAATCTAACAAAAGAACATGACCCGGGAGAGCATCTATTGTCTTAACCACCTGTATCTCATGATGTTGTTTAAAAAGGACTCCTATACCACCCGCTCCTTCTTCCAGTTTAAGTGACCAAATAGAAGGACCCCAAG
>NW_015272994.1:0-374 GCF_001447785.1 Gekko japonicus
ATGCTTTTCAAAGATCAAGTCTGCCAAACTGGCACCATGGCTATGAAAATGTGTATTTAGTGGCCATTCATTATGCTCTTCAGCTCCAGTAAACAGACCAATATTTCTGACGCTGAAAAATGACGGCTCTCCGAGTCCCTTTTCGGGCTGTGTCTTCCAAGTATACAAGTTTGTTAAATCTCGCTCCTCGTTTTCGGCACGGGCTTTCCTTGCCCCGGGTGCAGAAGGGGGAGAAAAATTTCTCACAAGCAGTAATGACACATCTTAAAATGATTAATCAACCATAAAGACTATAATTGAACACAGGAAGGTAGTCATTCCTTGATTAATTGCTGCACTAAAATAATCAGCATCCTATGCATATCAGAAAAAAA
>NW_015272995.1:0-374 GCF_001447785.1 Gekko japonicus
ATCCCTTTGGCACTGCTGCCACCTTCAGGCTTCTCTTCAACAGGAAAGCATCCTTCCAGGAGCCCTACGTTTAAATACTGATCTGGAGATACCAAAATGGCAGTTCTGCTCAGATGCACAAGGTGGGGATGTGAGCCAGGCAATAAGACCACTGCTGGATTTCCATTCCTTAGGAGTATTGATACTACTGCATTAGGCAGTGGATACTATTGCATTAGGCATTTGATGGTTTCCTATCACATTAGAGATGTTAAGTTAGCTTAGGCTGCCTAGGAAGGTAGTGTTTTCATCTCTTACTATTATTGTAAATAGTCAGTGTGCTATCTCAGGGCTACCAGATGCCCACTTTTTTGGTGTCCATCCTCTTTTGGGCT
>NW_015272996.1:0-374 GCF_001447785.1 Gekko japonicus
TAAATAAATAAATAAATAAATGTCAGCTGCAACAAATGCATGCACCATTTAAAAAGAAAGGATGTATTTTGCTTTCTTCTACATGAATACTTTTTTTCTCCTATGCAATTTATGCAGATTTAAATCAATCAACTGATCAATCAGCTAAGATGTTTTTAACAGGGTGACAGCCTCCTGTACCTGTTTCTATAGCTCCTTAGCACAGAAGAATTGATTTCTCCCCCATTCCTACCTTTCTCCCTCCAATTCCTGCTAAATCCATGACCCTCTTGTCTATAATTGAATTGCTAACCCTTTGGGCAGAAATGACATTGTTTCTGTGCCGGGATTAGGAGGAGGACACGGTTGGCACTAAATAACCCTTAAGCCGGAGG
>NW_015272997.1:0-374 GCF_001447785.1 Gekko japonicus
CACAAGATCACCCAATCATCTTCTTGATCTGAGCAGGGATTGAAATTTAGTCCATCATAATACAAAGCTCTAACCACTACATACACTGAATCCTCTTTTTAAAATGAGGTTGAATCCCAGGGACCTGTGCTACCAGTGGTGGTCGTTTTCTCTGGTACAAGTATCCTTCCCCTAGGCAAAAGTCTTTCCTACCAGTGGAAAAGATTGGGTTTGTCATAATATAGTAAAATTGCCATTTTCTACAGACCTCCTCAGTTGTATCCATTTAGATCTGTGTTTCTCTGCACTTCCAAACCAATTCTTGCTTATCTCTTTCACTTCCAAACCTTAACAGCTGCCTTCTTCCCTTAGTAAAAAAGGTAAAGGTTCCCTTG
>NW_015272998.1:0-374 GCF_001447785.1 Gekko japonicus
CCTGCTTATTTGCAATCTGCATTCTACATCCCCCCAAAAGTACAATCCCGGGGTCTGCCCGGAGATCGCCTGCCACATTCTTAATTCCACCAATAACACATGTTCAAGATTTGCATGAGGTCCGTCACATTTCTAGCTCTCATATGTGCAGAGATTTTCAGTGCCCTCCTATGCAGAAGAGCAAAATTCGAGTCCAGAGGAACCCTAAAGACCACCAAGGTTCCCAGGACATGAGCTTTCAAGAATCAAAGCTACCGTCATCAGAGACAAACGGAAACTATCCTATGCGCAGTTACTCTAGACTTGGCTCACTAGAATCGATGAGCTCAGACTGGAGAAACTCTGCATTAGCATGCTGCTTAGAACTATGAAGG
>NW_015272999.1:0-374 GCF_001447785.1 Gekko japonicus
CAGGCTCCACCCCCTAAATCTCCATGAATGCCACAACCTAGAGTTGGCAACCCTGTACCTTAGATAAAAAACGGAACAGTTTCTTCTCACTTTAGGCACATAGCTACAGGGCACTTTGTTAAATTTCTCAAGCCATAGGAGGAAAGGAGGATAGTAGTAGCAAGCAAGGAACAGCGGTAGGCAGAAGTGGGCAGACCAATGGCTTACACCAGCACTTGGTTCATTAGTAAGCTCACCTGCTAAGGACCATTGTGAAGTTGAGAAGAACACAGTGTGAGTTCCCCTTTTTATTTTACATGTATCTCCACCCATATCTTTGCTTGGTTTAATTTCTGTAAGGGTACTGATCATAGAAAAAGAGGTGCAGGAGCTCA
>NW_015273000.1:0-374 GCF_001447785.1 Gekko japonicus
CACCCCGGGGCTCAGGGAGATGGGGGAACCTTTCGCCTCCTTTCCCCGTGGCTTCCTAAGGGAACAAGCTCAGGCAAGTGCTATCCCTGGAGCTTTTCACTGCTCAGGGAAGTGGGGAGCATGTGACAGTATGTTTGTAATGCACTAGGAAAGTCAAGGCATGGTGCCCCAACAATGAGGAAATGAAACAACATTGGGTATACTAGAGTATCCATCAAGCCAAAAAAAAATCTGCCGGACATATTCTGTTGAAACAGATCAGATGTTCTGCGTTCTTTGCCAGTGCATAGTTTGCAATGAGTAACTGAAGAGGTGCCAGTTCCCACATTGTGTTGGCCACACATTCCTCCTGATCTCCTCAATCCATCACTAGG
>NW_015273001.1:0-374 GCF_001447785.1 Gekko japonicus
AGGCAAAATAGGCACTGAGCCTTTCTGCCAGTCTTATGACTCCCCTCCTGATGATTCACTTCTCTTGGACCCTTCAGTCCTGACTGCCTTTTCTCAGCGAATGAGAATGAACTGGCCCAGATGGCTTAGATTCCCATTCATCAAAATGCATGTGGGAGCAACAGGGTTGGGTTCATTCTGCGCCTTTGGAGCCAGTGGATAGTTGTCTGATAGCCTCAGACCCTCAGATTTGAAAACACTTGCTCATTAAAAAACGGTTGTAGCTATGGAAAAGCACTTTCCACATTTGCTGTCATTGCCCACCTTCTAAGCCTGGTCCCCATATACGTTTTTCTGGAATTGCAGTGGTTGGGCTTGTGTGGATCCCCCCCCTC
>NW_015273002.1:0-374 GCF_001447785.1 Gekko japonicus
AGGATCCTTCCCCAGGCATGCAGAAAAATATGACTTTGTAAGTTTATCTAAACAAAAGGAAAAAAGAAAGAGAAAACAACCTAATGAGTGCTGAATATGACCAAGGATGCAAGGGATATTGAGAATAATTTTGAGTTATTTAAAGGGGGGGGGGTTGCAAAAAAATTTGCCTGCTCAAGGCCATAAAGGATCCTTGAGAAAACTGGGGCCTGGGATTTTCCCGAATAGTTCCCCTCCCATAATACCTCCGCCCCCCCTTCTCATCTCACTTGATTAAAACTTTGTTTGCACCACCTTGTGGCCAACACGTGACAAAAAAAATGTCTGTGCCTGTTTCAGATATATGTCCGCAGCACCGATTATGACCGCACCAT
>NW_015273003.1:0-374 GCF_001447785.1 Gekko japonicus
ATGATAGTTTTCATCTCTCATTGCAAGGATACTTACAATCTTCTGTGCAACACGGAAGAATTGAGACACATCTCTGACCACGTGCCCAAAATTATCGTAAGTCTTGACATAAGGACGCACCCAGGAAGGCAGCTGGGCTTTGGTATCCATATTGGCGAACCTGTTGGGAATTAAAAACATAGAAACAAAAAATGAATATCAATCAGCTATATTCAAAACAACTATTTCCAAGTCATGCGTGGTTTGCAAAACACCCTCAAGACAACCTGAAATGAAAATGAAATTTAAAATCTATGTGCTCACACACAATGGTCACTGGCAGGAGAAAATATTTCTGGGTATGAAATCCAGTGACACTTAACATAAGAACATAA
>NW_015273004.1:0-374 GCF_001447785.1 Gekko japonicus
CTCTGCTTCTGGACCTCCTTCCCTCTAGCCGGCCCCCTCTCATTTCCACTTCCATTTCATAGTCCCAGCCCCATACCTGCTCCTTGCGCAAAGTTATACCCTCCTCTTCTCTGTTCCTTAGCCAGCTCCTCCTCTCCATAGCCGCACCCTGCCTTAAACCCCCTGGACCTCGACAGCCTTTGTCCAGGCTCACCAGCTGCCTCCACACCCTCTGAGGCTCCCTGTAGCAGACTGCCAAAGCTGTCCTGCTGCAGTGCTGAGGCTACTCTGGCTGTACCCTCCTGCCCCTATTCCTACCCTGTGCCATCCAAACGAGTCTTGCTGCTGGGTTCAAGAGAGGGTCCTGTCCAGCCTGGTGAGATCCTAACGTTTTA
>NW_015273005.1:0-374 GCF_001447785.1 Gekko japonicus
GGCTCAAAACTGCATTTGTGTTCCCGCTTAGGCCACCATTACCATGGCAACACATGAACTTCTCTCTTCTGGATTATTTGCTACCTAGCTTGGACCCCACATTCACACCTTCAGCAGCTGGAAGCTACGACAGACCATGGAGTTCTCATTTGCGTGCACTCTCTCTGGCCTCTGAATGGGGGGGGGGCCCTTGAGCAGAGAAACTTGCTTAAAGAAAACACAGCCATCAAATAAACTGATATATGACCGTGTGTATCAGCACAGGGACAGAGGCAGTTTCCATACTGCTTGCAATCTGAATCTATTCATCAAGATTAGTTCATATACTAAGAACTAGTTTGGTGAGACAGCCGGTTTGGTGTAGCGGTTAAGTG
>NW_015273006.1:0-374 GCF_001447785.1 Gekko japonicus
AAATAAATGTGTGCTTTTAAAAATCTACTAGTGTGTGTTTGTGCAAGTAGTCCTTATTGATGTTAATAGCTGCTGATCTGTTTGTGCTGGCAACGTTTCAGTGCAGTTTTGAAAAAACATGATGCCTGCCTGTTCAACAAATATTTGAGTAGCCCAGGGCCAAACCAAGGAACCCCTGTGACCAACTCAAGTTTGAGTGTCACATTGACCTGGTAACTTCGTCTGTTGAACATGCTTGATGCGGAATCCCCAGCATCCCTACTTAAAACTCAGTCATGCTGCTTAGCAGATAGAAGCTAGATCTATAGTAGTTATTAATCATAGCAATAGGAAATTGGGGGCCTTTTGCAGACTGTAGGTGCTAATTTTGTCAT
>NW_015273007.1:0-374 GCF_001447785.1 Gekko japonicus
AAAAAGCACTTGTATCAAGACACCTACAATGAAGGGAGTATTTGTACTGTGATCTGACTGCTTCCTTCCATCCTGTATCTTAATTATTTTACCCTTACACCGTAACTGCAGTTATTTATAATTATTTCAGAGTTTCCTGTGATTTTCCAATTGTCAAGTGTTATATCCCTGCTAATATCCTTTTTGTGTGTGTGTGAACAGTGGTACATGATATTTTTGCTTGTTGGCTTGAAGACTTGGATCAGCACTTTCTGATTCAACTACTGAAAATTAGTAATTACACTAGTAAAATTTAATGATATAAAAGAGCATTGGATAATTTGGGAGACACGCATAGGTTCAGGCTGTATGTTTCCAAGAGTGTGCTAGTGAAA
>NW_015273008.1:0-374 GCF_001447785.1 Gekko japonicus
TGGGAGAGATTCATGGAGGGTCAGTCCATGTGGCTGCTAGCCTTGATGACCAGAGGGAACCTCCACCTTCGCAAGCAGCACTTCTCTGAATACCCATGGTAGGAGGCAATATCCAGGTCCCATGCCTTGTTTGTTGGCTCTCCGGGGAAATTGATTGGCTGCTGTGTGGTACAGGATGCAGATGCTGGGTTCAGATGGACCCCTATTCTTACACAGCCAGGCTCTTCCTATGCCTTGTGAGCGCTGGATATCCCTTGACCTTTTCATTTACTGAAAAAATCTGATGTGCATAATGTGAGCCTGGCAAATGGCATGAAGCCTCTGTGACCAGGTCTCAGACATATCTGAGGGGCACCTTAAGACACACAAACACA
>NW_015273009.1:0-374 GCF_001447785.1 Gekko japonicus
GAAGTCCCTTCCAGTTCTATGATTCTATGAGTGATGGGGTAAAGAATATTTATTAAACTTGTCTTTCATCAAGGGCATTGATTTTTCAGGGATCTGGAACAAGGACTGCAGGAACCAGGGATGCATCTGAAATTATTCTCATATGAAGCCCTCCCTAGAATTTTGGAGTTCCAGATTTTCTGATCCATCTGTTTCTGAGATGTGATGCATCAGGAATACTTCATTGTTCTGTTTCTTGTTTTGGAATTTGGTACTGCACATGCACAGTTTCCCACAACTTGTAATCCCTTCAACACATTTGTAGCTTTCCCCCTTCTACATCTTGGACATTTACTGCCTGCTGAGCTATTGTGATGAGAGAGTTACATAATCTT
>NW_015273010.1:0-374 GCF_001447785.1 Gekko japonicus
CAGCTCTTGTGTGAAATCGGTCTTGCATTCATATCAGGCCTCTCCAATCCAGAGCGGCTGGTGCTGCATATCTTCTGTGCCAGGAGAACGCTGACATGACTACATAGAACCACAGATAGGTTCGCCAGCCGACACTAGCAACCTGCTGGGGGAGCAGGGACGATCTTCTTAACATAACACCAATGTATAACATCACCAACAGCAAACAAACAGAGCTGATGTCATCATGCTGTGGTGATGCTCTAGGATGTATCCCACATCGCATGGTTTAACCATAGAGCTTTATGTAAAAACCAGAGCGTCATTCAGGCACAAAGATATTGCTTCCTTTTTTTGACTGAAATATATGTTCAAGGAGCCTCATTAATTCCCCC
>NW_015273011.1:0-374 GCF_001447785.1 Gekko japonicus
TGGGGAAGACAGGGTTAAACTCACCCAACAAGTGATCTGGTTGCCAGAAGAGTAGCCTGCTTTGTAGGCAGCATCCGATATTAAGCAAAGAGCCAAGGTGGAGCAAGATGCAAATTGAGCAAGACCTGAGACCAGCTCTGCAGTACCTGGGACAGTTCTCAAGCAGCTGACAGGGTGCCACAGTCCCAGACTCTCCCAGGTTTTTAATCCCCTTCTGTACCCCCAGAGTCTAGCCCCTGTGCTGAGGAATGAAGATCCTTAAAGCAGTGAGCTCCTTCCTTGGGATCTTCCATTCTGTTTACCTTAATTCTGTATGAGTTTGGTCCACACAAAGCTGCCTTAGATTGAATGAGACCATCGGTCCATCAAGGTCA
>NW_015273012.1:0-374 GCF_001447785.1 Gekko japonicus
AGAGATCATGCAGCCACTTTTATTTCTCACGCTTGCATAGATAAGTCCAAATACCCATGGACAGTGAGTAGAAAAACAGGGAACTGGGGTCTAGGGTCCCACATAGCCGCTTGCCTTTCCCAGTGTCATGAGGAAGAAATCTCTATACACAGGTCACAAAGCAATAATATTTTAGTTTATAATAGTAGTAACAGCCCGTAATCATAGTTTCATTTTATATTAGTTGAAAGACATCTAAAATAGTCTTTGAGGACATGTAGAATTCCCTGCTTACCATAGCCAGCCCTGGTAGATACGTTTTTGGATTGTGGTAGTACTTTTGGTTACAGGAATAATTCTGAGGATGCCTTGAATCTCTTCTTGTCAACTTTCAT
>NW_015273013.1:0-374 GCF_001447785.1 Gekko japonicus
GAACTACCTAAGCTCACAATTATGAACATTTGCATTAACTTGCTAAAAAAAATACTCAATGGTTTAATAAAATTTGCTAGGTTAATTGAGTATATATTTTACCATATATAGTTTCTTCTACACAACTTTGTGGTTTCTGACTGGCTCTCTCACTTCCCATTCAGTCATTGCGTGGTGAGAAAATGCTTGTGCATAAATACTCTCTGAAATGGAAACTATGAACATTAAAGCTCTTTAAAAATCATTTGCCAACTGTGTGATCATTAATGTATTTTTCCAGGTAGACTGGTCTTCATCAATTTCGGTCTCTTTTTCGAAGGAATAATTACAATTTCAGTGACAATCACACACGACACTTGATCTTAGCCTTCCAT
>NW_015273014.1:0-374 GCF_001447785.1 Gekko japonicus
CATTGCATGCACGATTGCTGCTCCGCCCAATCCGGACTCACCGGTGTAGAAGGCCAGGACCGCCACGGGCGCGCCCACCAGCTGGTCGCACAGCACCTTGGCCAGGACGGCGAGCGGGGCCCGGCCGGGCAGGAGCCGCTCGAGTCCCCGGAGCCAGACGTAGCTGAAGTTGCCGTGGAAGGTCAGCGCCACCAGCGCCACGTGCCGCGTCTGCCGCCAGTCGGCCGCCGAGCCCGGGCCGCGCCGGAGCCGCTGCTGGGCGGCGTCTCCCGCCGCGAAGAGACCGCCGTAGAGGAGCAGGTTGCACGGCCAGGGCGAGCGGCGCGCCCAGCGGCCCAGCAGCGCCATCGGCTTGCCTGGGCTGCAGCTCTCTT
>NW_015273015.1:0-374 GCF_001447785.1 Gekko japonicus
TTTATTATGGATGATATTAAAGCACTAACTTTAAACTGTCGAGGGATGAACAACATAATTAAAACAAGAAGGATTGCCAAAGATATGCAACAACAAGGAATTAATATTATTTTCTTCCAGGAAACCTTTTTAAAAGTTGGTGAGAAGGTTCTGCCATCTAAGTACTTCACTTCTCAATATTTAGCACATGGTACATCGAAGGCAAGGGGTGTGGCCATTCTTATTGCCGCCAAACTGAACTTTAAACTGGACGCCCTAGAGAAAGACAAGAAAGGCAGATATATATTTGTTAAAGGCCATATCAACCAGCAACCTATTACCCTTGCCTCCTTATATGCCCCCAACTCCAACCAATGCAATTTCATAAATGACAC
>NW_015273016.1:0-374 GCF_001447785.1 Gekko japonicus
GAAATACTGGCCTTCCCAACCTCCCATTTGCAGTGGGGGCTCGGGCCTTTCTTTACACCTGTGAGGCCCTGCTGCTACCAAACGTTGCACAGAGAATCAGCTTCTGTGCAACATAAATCTGTGAAAAGAGCCCAGGAACGATCAGATTGTAAGTTTTCTGACTCTTTCTGATCCTAATGTCCCCAGCATTAAATAATGCATTTTAAAATATAATGCAAATGTAATCTTAAGGACACCAATCAGAATCTTCATTTTGTTTACTACTCCTTTAACCAGAGACCGTGTTACTAAAGAACTAAATAAAACAGTATTTCCATCCCCTGAGATTTTAGGAAGTAATTTCAATACAATTTAGTATGGTCTAATGTACTCTG
>NW_015273017.1:0-374 GCF_001447785.1 Gekko japonicus
ACAAGATTGGGCTAGTCTGGGCTATTCAGATCAGGGCATATGTGCAGGTAATTCCATCATAAACCTATTCAGCTCTTTCTGGCATTCCTTTGTGGGGGCTGAGGATAGTTGTTTGCAAAATATAATATTAGAGACTTGTTTCTCAGCCACCTGTATATAGTACAATGGCTGCTCCAGATGCTCACCCATCTGGAATTGTCATGCAGGTTCTAAAGGCTTGTTACAATTTGGGAGTGACTAATGTTACTGGATGGCATATTAAAGCTTGGACAGTTGAGTGGAGATGGAAGTCCCTTCTGCTGGCCATTCACAAGACTGTTTAAGGTGACCTTTTAATTCATAAGAGCAGGAGTAGCCTGACATGAGAATTCACA
>NW_015273018.1:0-374 GCF_001447785.1 Gekko japonicus
TACACTGTTTGTCATGAAGTAGCTACCGACATTTTATTTAAAGTAAAATGTATCATTTATTCTTGATCACAGAAAACATATGTGAAATTTCAAAGAAAGTAAAAGAGCACTGATCAGATTAGTGATTTCTAAACATAACTTTCATCCTTACTTTGTTCTTAATTATCTTATTTTTTATTTCCTCATGTTTCAGTGCAGTACTGAGGCTCTGACATTGAAGAAATGTTAACTGGCTAATGTTGTCTTCTTGCTTTACCACACTTCCAGGTAGTGAAATAACACAGATTAATGCTAAAATGCATAAAAGGTATCCTGTTTTCCCAAAAATGCTATCAAAAGAGCAGCCACGTGAATCTGTTGTAAAACAGAAATCA
>NW_015273019.1:0-374 GCF_001447785.1 Gekko japonicus
GCCAGAGTCCACTTCATTAGATACATTACTTCTGTTCATGTTGCAAGAAATGTACGTGCACTAAAGTTTCAAGAAATGTATGCACACTAAACATATGCACACTCTGCTATTTTAGCTGCAGCAGACTAACACAGCCACCTGTGTGGAAATAGTAGGAATAGTAGGAATGGTATAACTACTTACCAAGTAAAGATAAGACACAGTAATGTAGATATTAAAATCAGAACTTGGTTGAACATGGCAGATTGTGTGCGTTGGATGGCTCTATGGAGGTCATTCTAGATCAAAAGGAAAAAGGAAAACGTATGGTGTTCAGGCATCCTGTATACAGATCTCGTCTAGTCAAATATCTGCTTCTGAACATGGCCCTAGAA
>NW_015273020.1:0-374 GCF_001447785.1 Gekko japonicus
GCTGCTTTCCAAATGTTGCTGATCATGGGGAAGGAGCGTACATGCAGACACTTCCTCCATGCAGTGAGGGAGGGGTAGAAATCTAATAAAATAAATAAATGCATTTGGACCACGCAAATGACTAAATGATTGCCTGGAGGCAGAGGGCTAAGTCAGCATGTTCATGTCCACTCTCCATCCTTGTGCAATAAAGCCTGTGTAGGGCATGCGATGTGGTCTATGCGTGTAGCAGAATGAGGATTGCCAGCCAGGAGCATTTAGGGGATAGGGACCAGGGAAAACACTGTCATGGGATGCCGTCTTCTCCCTCTCTTAGTTTTGTTCCCACTGCTCCATTGAGCGAAGACAGGAGCTTAAGCGACCGGGGCGGAAGG
>NW_015273021.1:0-374 GCF_001447785.1 Gekko japonicus
CATTGCCCCAGCAGCTCATGCTACTGCTCTAGCGAACACAGTGTGTAACTCCAGCAAGACAGAGAGCTCAGAACAAATCCCGAGACTGCCACAGAGTCTGCCAGACAGAAGAAGGGAACCGTTGACGGACAGCTTGGCTACGGCCTCCTGGTTCAGCAACAAGCCACACAGCTGGTCTTGCACTGACTGCAGCGTGTGCCAAATCAAGGCCTCGGCGGTGGGTGCCCAGCTCTCGCCTAGCAAGGACAGACCCCCAAAAGTGACCTACTGGGACTCCACCAGCCTCCAAATGCTGAATGGCTTTGGGAGACCCTCTATCTAGTGATTTTATCTAGTTTTCCCAGTTCAAGATGGGTTAGTCTGTCTGTAGCAGT
>NW_015273022.1:0-374 GCF_001447785.1 Gekko japonicus
ATCCTATTTAATATCATCAGCATTCAAATCCTGATGCTAGGTACAGATTTCATCAATGGACTTTGATCATCCTAAATTTTTTTAAAACAGGGATGTGCTCTGAGTCAAGGGAATGTCATTCTGGTCCTTGTTGTGGATCAGAAGGCATCCGTGAGGTCCTACTTCCTCCCTTCCTGGAAGAACACCATAGCCACAGAAACAGCAAACCAGCTATCTGCACAGACAAGTCTATCATTCAAATCCAAATCCACAGTTCTACAATGAAAAGACTGTATGGGGCTTCACAGCCTTATTCAAACAACCCAGATCATTGATCCCACAGATGGACTCTAGGTCCAACATTCTAGCCACTATTCAAGACTGGCTTATTAAGT
>NW_015273023.1:0-374 GCF_001447785.1 Gekko japonicus
CAGCTCCTGCCAAAGACCCACTTGCCAGCTCATCCCGAACACCCCCCCCCAAAAGCCATCACAGGGCCTAACAGCATCAGCCATCCTGTGCTGTCCAGGGAGTCATTCCCCCCTACACACACACACATCCTGTCCCCTTCTGCCATTGTGTTTGCATGGACTGTCCAGTTTGGCCAGAAAAGAAATGGACACAAACCGGACATTGTGAAGGAAACAACTCACAAGCTCTCCATGTTCCTTCGGGTTGGCCGAGGAGGTCAAAACCCTGCACTATGGGAGATGGAGGTCTCCACTCATCCAGGCCACCACTCTCCCATGCTCCTCAGGGGTGCCCAAAACAAACTGGGGAACACCCACTGAAAGAGCTCTCTCAG
>NW_015273024.1:0-374 GCF_001447785.1 Gekko japonicus
GAAGAGACAACATATACATTTTATAAATATATAATTTGGAACAGGATTTTCTTTTACACAATCAGGAAGAAGGGCAATTTTGCCAAATTCTCCCTCCTTTCTCCTCCCTGTGTGCCTTGTGCCATTTTGTACACAAGACTCTGCAAACTCCAGCATCAGTTTAGGGAGCTGCTGGGGGAAAGGGCACTAGAAAATGAAAGTGGTTTATAGTGTCTTAAAGCCTGATTAGCAGTTAGTCACACAGCAGCAAGGGTGGCTGTTCTCATAGCATTTGGCTAAAGAACAAAATTGGAGACATAAGGCCAGGTCAAAAGAGAATGGTCAAAAGAGAAAGTTTAGTTATTGAATAATATTCCACTTCCATCAGGAAGAAA
>NW_015273025.1:0-374 GCF_001447785.1 Gekko japonicus
CCCCCATTAGAATCCTTTTGGATCTGACCAATGGCCCCACCGAATCCAGTATCCCCATACCAACAGTGATCAATGCTTTCCCCCATTCCTGCCCTCTCTCAGCAACTGGTATTGAGAGGTGTAGTGCTTCTGAACATCCATTTAGCCATTATGTCTAACAACTATTAATGGACCATCAAGAACCACCATTGAAAACCTGCTTGGCAGAACGGCAGAAAATTAATAGAAATCACCGAAACTTCCTCGGAGGAGAGGAAGTACCTTCTGATTGTGCATCCCTTTGTGTCCAATCCATTAGCAGAAGTAAAATATTGTTTTTGGATAAACTATGCTATTTATAAACGATGTAACATTTTAAAAATTGTTAATAAAAA
>NW_015273026.1:0-374 GCF_001447785.1 Gekko japonicus
CTGCAGGCCCCACCTGGAGGATGGCAACCTTGGTGTTACCTCAGATCCCTTGCTCTGTAGTGTCTCTCCTGTGTCTTGTGGCTGGGTCACCTGCCTCCTGGGATTTCTCAGCACTTTTTCGACTTGTTGCTGATCACCTCATTCCCCAGATTTAGAGGCTCCTTTCCTGAGCCAGGATGTCCACTTGATTCTCTAGCTGCTCCCTGGCTGTCTCTTGCTTCCTGTGGCCCCTGCTTTATATAGGGAACCTCTTCCATGTATCAGGTGACTCCCAATAACATCACTTCTGGTGCTGGGCAACTCACTCCCTGTTGCTGCAGAGGTGGGTTGGGAACTCTGGTATGCACTCTGGGAGCCAACTGCAACAGGGTGTA
>NW_015273027.1:0-374 GCF_001447785.1 Gekko japonicus
GTCTCTGTGGCAAACTTGCACTCGTTATAACATGTAGTTTGGCCCACAGAAAACTGGGCATCAGAGAGCAGCATTATAACCTCATCTTCTTTTGACTAGCCAGTAGCCTGCCATGTCATAAGAATTGCCTGAGTGGTCGCAGAGTACGAGAGAAGGCACTTCAGTGAAAAATCTAACAAAATGAACCAGGGCTTAAACATTTTTAAAAATGTACAATTGCAATGGAAGGCAGCTGCATATCACTGGTGGGAAATGAGGGGTGGTCTCAAGGCCTTCAGGATACCTCAAATGTCTTTAAAGTTTTCAATGTGAGAACAAGCAAATGGGAACTCTTGGGATGCATTCTGATGAAGCCATTGGATCAGTGCCATCAC
>NW_015273028.1:0-374 GCF_001447785.1 Gekko japonicus
TTAACCACTTGAGCCACCACAGCCACCTTTCACTTACTACTTAGGAATTGCAGCCTCTCCCCTCCCTTAAGAAATAAGAATCAGTTTACAGATTTATGCCATATCTTACACACAGGTTAGTGTCCCATCACGAGTCTGTTCAGTAGTCAAGCACTGATTGACCTCTCCCCCTAGCTCCATTGCACACTGACTACATCCAGAAGAACACATTCATCAATGTACAGAAATAGCAGCTTAACTGCAACTGCAATATCTGGCTCAAATTTCAGTCAAATCCTTCTGCCTTCCCTGCTAGCTGGTCCCGCACTAGCTTTCTTTCCTTTTGTAATCAGGAGCCCTTTTCAGTTGTTACATTGCTGCTACTGCCCATACCA
>NW_015273029.1:0-374 GCF_001447785.1 Gekko japonicus
CCTTTACCTTTTTAAGGTAGAGAAAAGCAAGATATAAACACCTACTCTTCTTCTTCTTCTCTTCAGGTGAAACTCAGCTAGCTTTTACTTTCTGATCAGCCAGATGCCCTCAAGAGTAAGCATACATACATTTTCAGTAAGTTAGCCTAAAGGACCAAGTAGTAACATGAGATAAGATCAACTTTGTTAGAACTCTACCTGGCAAAAGCATATGAATGTTCTTAACCAAGCAGCTTAGTTTATTAGCAAACACAAAGAACCTGGAATCACAATCAAGGAGATAAGCACCTCTTTAAATACGTGCCATAGCTGAAATTTTATTTCTTATTTAAAATACATACATCCTGCATTCTCCATAGTAATATGCTCAGGTC
>NW_015273030.1:0-374 GCF_001447785.1 Gekko japonicus
TATTCCTAGTACTTTATAAACCAGAGGACTCCATTTATACAGAGCCTTCTGCATGCTCTCTTGAAGCAACTTTGCCTGATAGCCGTATCCGTTCTTTAGTCTCTGTTGTTCCTTCCCACCCATCTCTTAAAGGAACCTTATCCTCACAGGCATCATAGCAGCTGGCATAAGGATCTGAACCTGGGTCTCCCAGAATCTACTTTGACATTCTAACCACTGCTGTATGGTGGCTCCCCATCCTCAATGCATTGTTTTGCACATGGGAGGAGGAGGAGGATTTTTTATACCCTGCTTCTCTACCTCAAGGAGTCTCAAAACAACTTATAGTCACATTCTCTTGTCCTTCCCACAACAGGCATCTTGTGAGGAAGGTG
>NW_015273031.1:0-374 GCF_001447785.1 Gekko japonicus
TTTCTTAGTATGCTTAAAGCTGTAGCCTTAATCTCTAAAGGGTCTGCTGGATCATCAGGATTAACAATAATGAAAGAGGAAGGTAACTTTCTCACAAAAGCAGAGGACAGGTCCAGGCAACAACAGACTGTAATGACAGTTAGTCCAGAACACAATTGGGAGAGGGAAGCATGGAAAAAAGCAGGAGCCATTCCTGTGAAATCACAAGAGGAGGCTAACAATACCAACTATAGAGCACAGATTCAGTCATCCATCATTCCCACCACCTGAGAATACATAATAGAAGATTGTCATGAATTTACCACAAACTGCTGTCCTCAAGGGACGTAGGAGGCCATGCATTATACTTTGGTTATCCTCTCCCATCTACTCAG
>NW_015273032.1:0-374 GCF_001447785.1 Gekko japonicus
TTTGGGGGGTGAGACTGTGTACGGGGGATGGCTGCGTTGCTGGGCCCAGAGAAAGGAGGTGTGGCTGGCCCCCACTGGGGGTGGGGAGCAGAGTCGCCTGCTCTTCTGAACCGGTCGCCTGGCCATGCAGAGCCAAAGGGGCAGCCTGTGGGCAGCCCGGCCGGCCCTTGTGTGCCAGGAGATGACCTCTTTCCGTGCCCAGTGCTTTGGCTCTGCTGAGCCGGGATGCCATCGCTGGGGTGGATTTTACGGCCCCAGCCCCGCCCTCTGTGATGATCAAGCCGGCAGGGAAGGGGGCTGTGGCGCCCAGGAGGCGGCAGAGTCACCTTGCCTTGCCAGGCGGCCCCACAGCCAGCCCCCCCCCCCCCCCCCCC
>NW_015273033.1:0-374 GCF_001447785.1 Gekko japonicus
TCCCTTCAGCGATGCTCAGCTGTTTCCAAACAGCAAGGGGCAGCTGCATTCATATGAGTCATTTCCAGTCCCAGAGCTGGATTCGAATCCAGGAGCCCCCTTAGAGATCAACAGGAGTTTGAGAGTATGAACTTTTGAGTGTCGAAGCGGAAGAGTCAGACAAAGGACGCTCCGGCTCTCGAGGGCCCATACCCTGAACATCTCCCTGGTCTCTCAGGAGCAACTGGACTCAAATCCCTATTGCCAGTCCCAGAGAAATTGGAATGGACGGGAAGCTGCTAATGCAGGAGTCAATTTCCCTCCTCAGAAGGAATTGACAGGTGGGGAGTGACTTCAGGAGGGAGGAGGGGCTTGCCCTCCATCTACCCCCCCCC
>NW_015273034.1:0-374 GCF_001447785.1 Gekko japonicus
ACAAAAAAATCGACGGTGCAAACTTATTTTCAACAAAACGTTACTTCACCGAACCCGCACACGCCACAAGAAACTCAACCCAAAATGGCGGATGGAAGACAAGCGGAGGCTCCCGAAGCCTTACCACCGCTTAACAGAAAAGACTTACAGGACTTAAAAGAAGACCTATTGAAGTCTCTATCTACAACGGTAACGGACTTATTAAAGCCTATTCAACAACATCTATCTGAGCTCACGACAGATTTGCAAAGTACGACACGAATAGCCGAAAGTACGGCAGAAATCACACTAAACCTACAGGAGGAGGTAAACACCATGCAAGCCACAGAAAAATCGCTAAATGCTAGAATATCTGCACTCGAAAATCGTTGGCG
>NW_015273035.1:0-374 GCF_001447785.1 Gekko japonicus
TATCGTCTGTCTGAAATTCCTCATTGTCACTTCTTTGTTTTCTGATTGCTGGCTACCCTACTATTTGTGTTCTCCACTTACAACATGCACCACTTTATGAATTCTTTCTTATCTTCTTCTTCACTGTTGCTATCCTCCTCAAAGTCTTTTTTTACTTTCCAAATAGCAGTGTTTGCAATATGCCTGAATAATAATATTTGTTCTCCATGACTGTGCAAAGTGTTCCCTTTTTCTACCTTCCATCATCAGACTCTTCCAGTGTTTGCTCTAAGTGTGCACAGCATGAGGCCAGAGAGATGTACCACATGCTGTATACCCTATAATCTGAGATATGGGTTTCCTGACTGGGCTTACATAGTGCTTAGGGTTGCTGT
>NW_015273036.1:0-374 GCF_001447785.1 Gekko japonicus
AGTGGAAGGATCTGGTTCTTACCTTTAAAGGCCTCAGATCCTCATACGTAAAGGACTGTCTCTCTTCTATATGAGTTCCATGCAACAGTTCCTGTTGACTGGACCATTCTATAGGATAGGGAGTTCTTCCTCAGCCTATCCATAGGCTTCTCTGAGGCAGCCACTGGAATGGCCTTCCAGAGGAGGTTACAAAATCATCTTCTCTGTTGGCTTTTAGCACTCCTTAGGCAATAGTTGGTGGTGTTTTTGCACCTGTTGGATATCTGCACTGGTGATACCTATTCTATATTACTTTTAACATAATATTTTATTGTTTTTATCTGGTGTAATTTTTCTAATCTACCTTGTTTGTTTGTTTGTTTCATTTTTACCCC
>NW_015273037.1:0-374 GCF_001447785.1 Gekko japonicus
AAAATTAATTTTGACAGGCTCAATTTAAACATGCCCACCATTACATTTGGGACCACATCCTACAATATCTGTCACAATCTATTGCAGGGCTTAGTCCATTCTAAGTCACCAAGAACTCACTTCATATCTAACAACAAAATGGATTCAGAAGAAAGAACAAACAAACAATTCGTCCCATAAAAACGAGAGTCTAGCGGCATCTTACAGGTTAATAGATCTATTATGGCATGAATGTTTGTAGACTAGTGTCCACTTTATCAAAATCATTAAGTGTTCTTCATTGCTGGCAGCGTAACACTTCATGCATCCAGGTTTGTTTGTTTGTTTTTTGATAAAGTGATGCCAGAACTCTCAAGAGGGAGACGAAGTTTTCA
>NW_015273038.1:0-374 GCF_001447785.1 Gekko japonicus
GAAATCACGTGAAACGGCTTTATCCTGAGTCAGTTTTGCTTACTCTGACTGGCAGCCGCTCTTCGAAGTCCAGGCAGAGGTCCTTTGCCCCGCCCACTACCTTGTGACTGGAGATCATGGAGGCTGAACGCGATCCCTGCATGCAAAGCAGATGCTCTACCAGCCACGTCCTGGGCCGACTCTCTTTAGAGCCACCTTCAAAAAGACAAGCCAGAATGAGAAAACGGTGTTTAAAAATGTATTGCAATGCATATCAAGGTATTACAAGACAAAGCTGAAGCTGAACGAGTTCTGATATAAATAATGTATAAGGAATTGGATTGGGAACAAAATATTATTTTTTCTTTATTGTTGAGATGTCTCATGGGGGTTAA
>NW_015273039.1:0-374 GCF_001447785.1 Gekko japonicus
AAGGTTATTGAATTCTGTCCTAAGCACTCTTCTTCTTTTTTAGCTAAATATTTTTTTTTTCTTTGACGGCAGGATTAAAAAGTAGCCGGTCATGTCTGAACTCAAGCTGCTCCGGAGGCCTCTTCCTCCAAAAGTAGAAACTGTACTGTTTATACCAAAGAGAAAAGATCGTAAAGGTAATATGGCATAGTTCAAGGTTTCTCACATAATTCATTGTTTACTGGCCCTCCGAAAGTTAATACATGAAACTGGAGCAGGCCAAACTTCAAAATGTTGATCACTCATGGGCATCATAGCAGACCAATGAGTTGCAGCGATTGGCCTTGAATGACGCTCTGAGAGCACATTTCGTCTCCCCCTAGCATTGGCAACTC
>NW_015273040.1:0-374 GCF_001447785.1 Gekko japonicus
ATTTCTCATTTGTCTTTTGGGTAGAAATCTGGTTTGGTTTTTTTTTCTCTCCTTTTTTTTTTTTTTACCACAAGCTCCTTCTTTATTCAGGGGGGGGGCTTTGTATAGAGTCATTTTTGCAGTGGCGGCGGCAGCAACAGCACACAGAAGCGGCGATGCAGGGGGTGGGGGGAGGGCAGGCCACCTCTCCCCCCCCTCCCCAAGGAAGCAGTGCTCAGTCCCTCGTCCATCTCGGGCCTCTTGAAATAAAACCTTTCCCAAGAAACAGTAAAAAAATAAGCCAAAGGAAAACTCTTTTGAGAGCCGTCTCGCCCCCCTCTGCTCCCGGGCTGCGTCCAGAGAAGCTGCCCGGTCAGTCCGTGTCCTTCGAGTCG
>NW_015273041.1:0-374 GCF_001447785.1 Gekko japonicus
TATGGAAATATGAAGAAGAGATGAGCAAGTCTTCCTTGCGTATATTTATTTTTTGTTTCTTAAACTATGAAGGACTCCCAGCTTCCAGTTCCTGCAGGAAGTGTGTACAGAGAGAAGGTACGCTAGTAGTTGTCCAAGTATGTATGTTCACATTCATTCTGATTTGAGGTGAAGCAGGCAGGCCAGTAGCTACAGTGGGGCCTTGTGGGGCCCATTCCCCAGTTTCCACCAAGGGCTCCCAACTTCCCACCCCTGATTTCTAATTTTTAATTGCGCTTGGCACTGCCTGCTGTCACCAGCCAACACTCTCTCGTTCTTGACAAGGCAGCTGCAAACCCTATGCTGCCGCTGCTGAGCCTTGTGCCCCCCTTATA
>NW_015273042.1:0-374 GCF_001447785.1 Gekko japonicus
AGTATGTGAAGGAAATGGCAGGCAAAGATCTGCATGGGCCTGAAGGCCTTCTTAGAAGTGAAGAAATGACAGAAGTTAAGAGTAGCCAGTAATCCCAGTCTGAACCGTGTGCAGATTTATGACAGTGAGCTGAAGCAATTGCACAAGGTGCCCCTTGTGCGTGTTGATGACTTACTGTGTGAGACTTCTTGTGTGCTACTTCCTCATAAAGGACTTGCAAGAATCAGTGTTCAGACTGCAAAAACATTCTGGACTATTAATCAACGTGTCAGCTGTCGGTAAGGTCAAGTTGTATTCCTTCACTTATGTAAATGGGCTTTGTAATACTGGTTGTTTATTAAGCTCTCGCTCTGAATGTTGACATAGCTGGGCTC
>NW_015273043.1:0-374 GCF_001447785.1 Gekko japonicus
GCAAGTGAGATCTTTAAATAAAAGAGTGAGGGGAGGTGGGAAATCCCACCCACCGACAGTTTTATTCTGACCAATATGCTGCCATCCGGAGGACAGCATCATCGGTAAAATGTATACTTCTGTGTTTCTCTTCAGGGTATGCCATGCTGTTGGCACTAATCGCTGCAATGTGTCATGTTGCTAAAATGTGCAACAGTGTGGCGCACCCAGGGGGGGGAAATGGAACCTTTTGTGTTGTATATTCTCCTAGTCGAAGAAAGCAGCGATTGAATCTTTAATGGTGCTCCTTTCTCTAGAGAACTCTGCCTATGGGACTGAGTGCCTGTGTTTGTATTCCCGTCTCAAAGGAAAACGGAAGGAAGAATTGTGGGAAG
>NW_015273044.1:0-374 GCF_001447785.1 Gekko japonicus
ATCAGCATGACACAGGAAGGCTATGGCCTGTCACCTCACTAACCTGCACCCCTGGGTGGTGTTTTGACAACTCCATTCCTTTAATCCATGCCACTCTGTTCCTGCCCTAGTCCACTCCAGGACATTATGTGGGCAGGAACAGAGAGAAAGGAAGTTGTTCTCACTGAAACTCCAGACACAGAAAGAAGTGGCCTTATTAAACTGTGCTCCTGTTTGAAATCATGCAGCCTCCTTATTTTGATATCTACCATTAAGAACAAAACACCCTGACTTCCAATAAGAAGACATCAGTGCACCAGAGAATGGAGCCTGCCTCTATAACCTTCCATGACAATGAAAAGGGTGACGTGGGCTCTTTTTGTAGCAGGAACTCC
>NW_015273045.1:0-374 GCF_001447785.1 Gekko japonicus
TTGTGCCTCTACATTTATAATCTGACAAAAGCAGCATGTCCATTTTATTTCCTTAACTCATTTCGGCAGCAAAACAAATGGTTACTTAACGGGGAAGCGGGAACAGTCAGGTTCGGTGTGCTGACGGCACCGCGCGGGTTAATGTTATCCGGTCACTACACGAACGCAGGTTGCACGCTCCCAGCAGGTGGGGAGAGACAGATGTTCTTTCGGACAAGGCCAGTGGAGGTCCTCGGGTCTGTTTGATGTACCCAGGTGCCTTCCCGGCTTCCGGAAAGCTTGCGTTATGATTCAGGGCTTTCCCTGCGGTTGCGTAACAGTGAGCAGAACTTTTTTTTTTTTTTTAAAGGACAGGTTTAGCTATTAGAAAGTAA
>NW_015273046.1:0-374 GCF_001447785.1 Gekko japonicus
GAAAGATCTGCTTAATAGTATATAGATAATGTGGATTTCCCCCAGATCCTACTGGAAATAGTCTCTTACATAGTAAATAAGCAACAGACCAGAGAATGTACTCGAATGCATTCGATTTCAGACTTTTGCCATAAATTTGGAACAGTCAGTTAAGTAAGAGAGGTTTGTTCCAATTTAAATCCAGGTTGTGGCACAATAAAATAAAAAATGACAGAGAAACAATGATAAATGGGGCATCATGTCTTGAAAGCTCATATATATGTACATGCAGCAAGCCAGTACTGTTGAATAAATGTCATGGAAGGTGGAGAGAAGGGTTAAAAAGGGTAAAGATATTCCATTTACTGCAGATTAAAATATGGTTTGGATCTCTT
>NW_015273047.1:0-374 GCF_001447785.1 Gekko japonicus
CTTGGAGTAGTTGCAGGCAATAGGACTGGCCAGCTGGAGTGAGAGACCTGGACACCCTAGTTAGGAGAGATGGATTGACAGGAGAGAACATGCTCTTGGACTATGTAAATCTCCTTTTCCCCCAAAAGGAAAGTTCATACCCTTGACTTCAAGGCAAACCTTGGCTTTGCAAGAGCACCTATCTGAGCCACCCTTTAACGAGTGTTTAGATTCTTGCCGCTTTGCTCGCTCTAACTGAATGATGTTTCGGGGGAACCAGGGAAGCATCTGAGTCCATGAAAAGTCCCTTATGTGAAGAGCGCCGACCAAAGTGTGTTGACACACAACATACGTAATGCTGATAAAGCTCAGACCCAACAGACGGGGTGGGGGGG
>NW_015273048.1:0-374 GCF_001447785.1 Gekko japonicus
CTTTACACTTTTAGAAGTAGGGAGATTTGTAATAAATAACCTTAATTCATTGGTTTATTTCAGTTTTCAACAAAAGCCTCAGGTCCTGCTTCAGTGATCTGGCACCAAGCAAAGGATATCCTGACCTTCAGGGGAAATTAAAAAAAAACTTTAAACATATGGTCTTATGGAAACGTGATCTGGACCATGAAGGATATAGAAAAATTAGTATAACTGGACTCCTGCTGAGAAAGAAGGCTATTTCTCAAGAGTCAATTTATCATAGCAAGCCAAAGGTCTTTAATCATTATGCATCGTTTAAAGAAAAAGATACAGAGCCAATTCTGTTTTCTTGGCTGTGTGTGTAAACTGGTTCCTTAAGGAAAAAAACACCT
>NW_015273049.1:0-374 GCF_001447785.1 Gekko japonicus
AGCCAGCTTCCATGGCATGAATGGGGATTCAGATCTGGAGCTTCCGGATACTAGCCAGACCCTCTTAATCACCGCACCACACTGGCTGTAGCCTCTTTTTCGACTGACATTCTACCACAGAACTCCAGGACTTCATGCCTCTTTGAGAAGCCCATTTACATGTTTGAGTTCTTTCCTTTGCACAAAGCTACAGAACCATTCCACGTGTCTGTGTTTAGGACATTCCAGCCTTGAAAATGGTGAATGTGTCGCTCTCCCCAAAAATCCGTTTAGCTCGGAATCAAATGAAAGTTAATGGAGGGCTGTGAGGGCATTGCTTGTAAAACTTCAGGGAATCTGTCAAATGATTTTTCCATCATGGTGTGGTCTTCGGG
>NW_015273050.1:0-374 GCF_001447785.1 Gekko japonicus
TGACAGGTATGACATCACATTCCAAAGCAGCCGATCAGACTGAGATACTTGCTGATGAAACCAGTTGAGTGGGAGGACGATTTAAACAAATAGTCGAAACGTTTTCGCAGCAGTGTTTTAAAAAGAAAGCCTCAGAAGATATAGATCCCCCCCCCAAGACTACAGAAACTTTTGCCGAAAAGGAAAGGAGATGTGACTCACTTGAGCCTAATTTTAACTATACACTATTATTGGCCAGTGTCTTTCTTCTTAGCCTGACTCCAACAGCTGAATATTGGTTGAAAGTACTTATCTGGATGTTCTGCTTTTGTACGGCAGGAACTTTAATTATCTCCAGCTTAACTGTCTATTCATGACAACATACTTTCCCCCCC
>NW_015273051.1:0-374 GCF_001447785.1 Gekko japonicus
TACTGAGGAGAAACTGATAACGGGGGCTGGGAGCGGGATACAGATGTGACATTTAATAACTACTGATGGGAGTCTTAGACTCTTGTGATCCTATAGTTGCTTTTCGGCGATACATTTAAAAGGCCATGTCTTTATCTCCTTGGCCCATAGGACCAATGTTTCCTCGACTCGATTCTTGCCCGCCCTTCTGGCTCCTTGTGCTCATGTGCTTCTCTCATTCCCTGGAGATGGCCAACAGTTTACAGCAAAGTTTCAAGAGCGACTTCTTCAAGTTCTATCACACCGTTATTCTTGCTGATGGCAAGGAGACCACAATCCACCTCTTGAAGGATATACCTAAAAGGTAAGAATATCTCCTAAATTCTTTCTTTACC
>NW_015273052.1:0-374 GCF_001447785.1 Gekko japonicus
CTGAGTGACCTTGGGCCAGCCACCCTCTCTCAGCCTAATTTACCTGGCTCAGTGGGAAGGGAGCCAAGTGAAGAAAATAAATAACACCACTTTCAGCTATATGGAAAAATAAACTCTTAATTAATTAATTAAAATAACTATTAATAAAACTGTTGACCCGTAAAATAAACTATTAACCCTTTCCGCAGTTCATATGTTCTACTTTCTTCCCCTCTGTGACTGAAGGTGGTCTGCCCTGTCTTAAAGGCAGAGAAACGCAGGAAACTCCAGAGGAGACCAGAACAAGGATTTCTGTGGCCACATCCCACTTCTCAAGGAAGGGCTGTGGCTAGAGCACCAGCCAAAGTGGGCTAAGGGTGCTTCATGCTGTAGAA
>NW_015273053.1:0-374 GCF_001447785.1 Gekko japonicus
GCCCAAAAATAGCCCTGCCTTTGGGTAGTTTTTCTTGTATGTGTCTAAAGTTCTGCCTGTATGTTCAGAAGAAGCACATGGTACCGGTCTTCTGGGATGTACCATTTTAGAATGTAAGAGGAGGGTTGCTTAACTGAATCATCTTCAACATCAATTTAACAACACACACAAAAAAAACCCTGGCATGTTGGTGAAATGGTTAAGCCAGAACCTTTCCATGTGATAGCTACTGCTGGTATGGAGAAGAGCTCTAGCCTTTCCCATGACCTGACCTTGTATGAGAGTATTCAGACATGAATGAGCTGATCGCCACTTTGGGGTCAGTTTTTCTCCAGGCCGGTCTGCCCGGGGATCCTGGAGGTTTCCTGTCATCT
>NW_015273054.1:0-374 GCF_001447785.1 Gekko japonicus
CACACACCAGAACCAACCCAGCAGACTGAGTGGCCAATTCCCAGTTCTAGCCACTATCAGACCCCTCCTTTGTTTCCATCCCTATTCTCTCCCTTCCTCCAGGGCAAGAAGATCACAACAACCCGGAGAGATAGGTCAGGCCGAGTTATAGAGAACTCTCCTTGCCCCACCACACAAAAGAAGGAGTCCACTGAACTCCAGAGCTCAATGTGTGGCTTCCTGCTCACATGAACTCCTGAAGTAAGCAATGGAGGACAATTGTGCCGTGATGCTCAGGAGGGTGTTTTATTCCACCCACCCCCCATCTTAGCCTGGAAGCAAGATGGGAAAGTTGGGAAGGTGAAGTTGTGTGGGCTTCAGCTAGCCAGACGGAG
>NW_015273055.1:0-374 GCF_001447785.1 Gekko japonicus
AAGTGTCTTAACAGTGCAATGTAGTTGGTGTGATGTAGTCTTCTCAAGGTCTAATGCATAATGCAGCATCTTTTTTATTTTTATTTTTTTGGAGTGGAGTGCTATTCTTACCTGGTCCTGTCATAAATGAAAAATGGAAGTCTTGCCCCAGCGTCTGATTTGCCAGAGATCACTCAGTGATTATGCAGGTGAACAAGGATTTGACTGTCAGACTCATCCATGTCAAACCAAACTGACAACATCTGCAGGCTTTCTCAAGGGCTGTGATGTTAGGGATTTATTTGAATAGAAGAGTTGATGAGATCCCTGCAAATGGTTAGGGAATATTTGAAGGAGGGGAAGCAAGGCTGTATTTCCCGTCCACACCCCCAGTC
>NW_015273056.1:0-374 GCF_001447785.1 Gekko japonicus
CCCTGGTGGCGGTCAGCGGACACAACACCGGCCTTCCCGAGAAAAGTCCACCAGAGCGCCGTCGCGTCTCTCCGCGCGATGAGACATTTTGCCGTAGAAGGATCCATTCAACCGAACCTCGCCGCCATAGATGGAAAGCGCTCGTTAGCATGAGGTTAATTGGGGAAGGACTTTATGCCGAAGCTTTAATTGCATTGCCGGCTCCATCAACATCTGTTCATGAAAGGGGGTGGCTAACGGCACGGACGTCAGCTTGAGATGGAATCGACCCCTGTAATGGGGCTGCCAGCACTTCATCGATAATCTACTGCACGATTTGGATGGATGATTTAAACCCGTTTAATGTGATTTGCAATGCAACCAAGGGGAGTCTT
>NW_015273057.1:0-374 GCF_001447785.1 Gekko japonicus
ACACAGGTCACTTCCCCTGGGGGGAAAACAGTAACTTTGGAGGGTGGGAGTCTTGGCGGCGTCCCCTGCTGAGCTCCCTCCCCTCCGCAAACCCCGCCTTCACAGGCTCCACCCCCCCAAAGTCTCCAGGAATTTCCCCACCCAGCATTTGTAATTCTATAGACGGCAGGAGTGTGTGTGTGTGGGGGGGATGTTAGGAAGAGAGGCTGTTCCAGCTCTGGACCCACTCGGAAGTGTAATCAGTTCCCTAAGAATGGGATGCCCGGACCTGGATACCCCAGGGTAGCCTGATCTGCTCTCGGGAGGAAGCTGAAGGGAACGGGGAACGGGTGGTGTTCTCCTCGATCCTTCCTGTCACAGGAAGGGGAATAAGA
>NW_015273058.1:0-374 GCF_001447785.1 Gekko japonicus
CAGAGGTTGGCATATCCCAGCAGCCAAGTTCTATGGTGTTGGGGACAGGACAGGAACCCAAAATGGTGTGGAGAGCAGAGCACTGAGAAAGGGTACCAAGAGAAGAGCTGGTTGCCATGGCATCCATTCCCCTTTTGGCAGAACTCAGTTTCAAGGAAAGCTTCTGGCCAGTTGCCAAGGTAACCAGGCAGGCCTAGGAGCCTGGGGAGGCTTTGATGCATCATGAGAAGCTGGGAAAGTGAGAGAGACTGTAAGGCCTGAGAAGGAAAGAGCCAGAAGACTGACCCATTCTGGGTATTCCAGGAAGTGACATCATTGACGCACATGACACCAGTATCCCCCATGTCCCCGCCCCCAGGCTCCTCCCCATTGGC
>NW_015273059.1:0-374 GCF_001447785.1 Gekko japonicus
GAAACATACTTCTGGCAAAAAAGGAACTCCCAGCTGCCTTAACAAAAAATGCGAACATGGAGGTTTTCTTTGCTTCCCACCCCAAGCCTTCGTTTCGCAGGGAGGAGGGTTGCTACCAGTCTTGGTTTTTCTTTGAAAACCAATCATGAAAGAACTTTATTTAAAGACTGCTTGCCAAAGCCAAGCCATTTAAGTTTCTTTGTAATTAGTTTCTGAAGAACAGGGAGAGAACGTTGTGCAGATCCAAATTATTATGTTTTTATAAGACCATACAAATTCTGGGGAAATCAGTGGCTATGACAACTACTGCTACAGAAGTACAGTAGATGCTGGGGAACAAACACTCCTCATTTTATTCAGTGGGGCTTACTCCC
>NW_015273060.1:0-374 GCF_001447785.1 Gekko japonicus
TGGAATGAAAGTGGATTATTTAGTTCGTGGGACTGCAGCCCTGGTGAAGCCTTTAGCTAGATGCATCAGGATCTATAAGATCTAATGAACTGCTCTACCTTGCACCTTGTTCTCCTTTTTTCTCCAACCAAGCAGTGCGGCCTTATTTTCCTCCCAAAAGCCTTGTGGGACTGGGGCTGTAGTAAAAAGAATAACTGGGTAAGTGAGCAAAGAAGCTGTCCGGATCCCACCTGATATACAGAAGATGGGCTATCTGTCAGAACACTGCTTTATAAGCAAAAGGCCCTGGGTACAATTTCTGACATCTTTACTTAAAGATTCTCTAGACAGCAGATTTGAGGAAAGAGGAGACAATACTGAGGTGTAGATTCTAC
>NW_015273061.1:0-374 GCF_001447785.1 Gekko japonicus
CTTTCCACTGGCTACCCTAAGAACGTCTTGTTAGGGGAAAGCTTCTATTGGAAAACCAGCCAGGTTCCCCATCCCCAGACTCATCAGAGAGGCAGTGTGGATCCCCTCAGTTTCGACAAAGGGCTAGTCACGACTCCCTCACTGTGATCTTTCAAATGTTCCAAGAACAGCACTGTAATGATTCCATGTTTTATGTGTGTGCGTGTCTCTAAAAGTTTGGTTGCATGGCGGTGGTAAGTAGACTAGAGTGGTTGAGAGAAGCAAGCATGGTATGATTGGTGGTTGACAGAGAGGGGGAGGGGTTTTGGAAGTGAGAATGAGTGGTTATGTATGTATGTCAGTCACGTGTTACAGTTACAGGTTTGACAGTTGAT
>NW_015273062.1:0-374 GCF_001447785.1 Gekko japonicus
GCTCCTGCAGGAAATGACCCCTGCGTTTTCCTCCCTGTGATCAGCAGCCTTCAGAAAGCAGTGTCCCTGCTTTGAGTCTATGCATGGAGGGCATGCATCGGGGAGAGGATTTCCACACCAAAGCACTGGCCCTAGAAGTTTCGGGAATCAAATCTGGTACGAGCACAAAGCCCATCAGCATGATCCACAGGGAACATTAAAAGGAACTAAGCTGTGTGACTTCACACATGGCCACAGCCTTGTTTAAACTGGGCTCCCACCTGGGCAAAGCAGCGCTGTGTGCAATATTACCATTCCGGGGCATTGAGCGCACGCATAGCCCGAGGGCCCAGTTTAAGCCAGGTGCTGGACAATGTTCCCTCTAAGCTATGGAG
>NW_015273063.1:0-374 GCF_001447785.1 Gekko japonicus
ACACAGAGGATAAAATTACAAAGCAATTGTAACATATTACAGAGCCCTTCTGAACTCAGCAGCTTTCACCCCAGTATTAAGAATAATGAGGCTGTAAGAGACAGCAGTACACACATTTAATTGTCAGCAGCATAATGATTTAAATCTCATTCCCCTAGGGCACTCCATCTTTTCTCAGCTGAAAGGGCAAGCATAGCCCATTACAACATTAAGCAGCTGATGAATGACCTTGTTGTTCTACTTGCGATTCACAATTGATCATTTCCAATTAAAGCCTAAGAGAAATCAATTGTTCCTTCCTAGGCCATTCACATTAATAAGAAATTAATGCATTTACTAACATATATGAAATGCATTCCTGAGTATGTATATCA
>NW_015273064.1:0-374 GCF_001447785.1 Gekko japonicus
TTCCACAATGGGCCTTATTCCTAGTCCACAATAAAAGAAAATCAAGAAAGTATGAGCATAATTTTTAAAGAATAGTCGTAACTGATGCATGTGCTGGAGGAACAGTGATATGAAACACCTTATACCCAGTTGCTATCCCAGTTGTTTCAGTTCAAAGGTTATACAACAACCATGGAAGTAGATGCTACCCCCCCATCCAGATGTATGCTAACTAGAAACCAGATAACACGTGTTGTGTAGTGAAAGCTTCGAATGAACACTCAATGTTAGAGAGGCTCCTTGCAGCTACATTCAGATTGGCCACTCTTGCACAGCTGACCAATCAGGTAACAAAGCATAGATGATGCCATGCAAATGAAGGCTCCAAACTACTA
>NW_015273065.1:0-374 GCF_001447785.1 Gekko japonicus
CAAAGGCAACAGAAGACTCAACAGCAAACAGAATATATTTGGTCAACAAAGGCATGAAGGTGTCACTTTGTATTTTCTCTAGACATTTAGTTGCATAAATCTGCATAGCAGAAGCTGCCTTACACTTTGTATTTTAGGACCATTCTTCATTTATGTAATCGAGTCACAATGTTTGCAAAATAACATAAAACTTTCTGTTTCAATGCATAAGAACCCCATGTGACCAAGCAGTCAAATCTGAAAATATGCTAGACATCACCTCCATAATCTGACCACATTCTGAATTTAATGCTTCTGGTATGGTTGCCAGGCATGGCATGACAAGTGATGGAAGTCTGGGGGCTGGGGACATGAGGCAGTGCTGTCAAGTGATG
>NW_015273066.1:0-374 GCF_001447785.1 Gekko japonicus
TTTTTCTACAAAAAGAGCCCTGGTGATAATAAATCCAACTCAAGTATAGGTTTGCTACCTTATCTGTTGTTTTCGAGAACACCAGAGCTGGATATTTGGTTGGTATTGCTCTGTTAGAACAGAATAAGAAGTAGAAATCAAAACTGTGAGACATACTTTCGCCGTGTACAGCCAGTGTGGCTCCGTTGAGGCTTCCTTATATCTTTCCATTCGACAGTGACCCCCAACATCTTAAACTTTTCTCCTCCGATACAGGAAAAGTGAAGGACTCAGTGGCCGCGTCTTACGGAAACTTCCTTTCCTAGCCCACGCGCTTTACGTTCAAGTAAGGTTATACCCCCTTTGTTTTTGGACCACTCCTTCTGTTACTGGGG
>NW_015273067.1:0-374 GCF_001447785.1 Gekko japonicus
GGGAAAATGAGATTTGGTGTTTCTTGTCTCCTCCCAGTCCTGCAATTTATTGCAAATGTGGCTTTGCTTTTGCTAGCTCATACTGTGCTTCTGCTACAAATATGAAAAGACATTTTGCAATACGAGCGCAGGTGGGAGTTTTTCAAACAAGTGTGGCATAAACCAGCTCTGTGCCGTCCTGGAACTGAGAGAATTCCTCTGATCTGCCTGCCTTCCTTGTCATTTTCTCTGTACCCAGGTTACAAGCAAATCTGCTGTCACCTTCTTACTTAGACACCACGTATCTTGTTATCCATCCAAGGAGACTTCAATGTTGGGGTAAGATTTGTGTTGGATATTTACCACCCTCCCTTATTCTTTGGAGTTCTATTTTG
>NW_015273068.1:0-374 GCF_001447785.1 Gekko japonicus
GAGATTTGAAACCATAAACTAAGGTGCATTTATTTAAACTATTGATTCAGATTCACGAGACTTTCTTTATGTCTATTTGGGAAACAGCACAAGCTCTGAAAGGTCAAGTTTCATTTATACAAAATAACATACTAAAAGGCGTGGGGAGGTTTTGTGTTGGGGTTTTTTTTTTTGCATAACCACTGAAAGGCAAAACTGCTCAAACTCCTGGGCAAAATAGCCTCAATTTTCATGACAATACCCGCATCCTGTGAGCTCTCAAGGCACCATACCTTCCATTTTACAATGTAATCTCTTTCATCTGGAAGAGGCACGTATTTTTAGCAGCTTCAATGGGGACGTGGGGCACTGATGTATAAAAACAAGGTAGAGAA
>NW_015273069.1:0-374 GCF_001447785.1 Gekko japonicus
GGATTTCCTGAGAATGCTGAGAAGGAGGAGAACCCCATCTCCTTCATATCCCAGTGGATGAAAACTACATTTGACTTTGAACCGGATAAAGTACCCAAACTAACAAGAGCATACAGACTGGGCATGAAACATGCCAAAGAACGCAAGGGACCCAGAGACTTTTTAGTGGAGTTTGATGACATCTCCCAAAAATATACCATCCTTAAACTGGCCGAGTCTGCCTCCAATCTGGACTACAACGGGACCCATATAACTATATTTCCTGACGTGGCTCCTGAGGCCCTAGCAATCCGAAGAGCCTTAAAGAAAATCACAATGCGCCTCAACGAAGCGAATATAAAATATCGGTGGCTCCCTACTGGAATATTTCAGGT
>NW_015273070.1:0-374 GCF_001447785.1 Gekko japonicus
TTGTAAGAATAACTCTAATTGGAATCGAATTGTTTGCTGCTTTAATATACCGTGCAATGTCAAGACTTTAACTATGTCATTAACCTCCCTCCTCCCCCCAACCCTAACAACCCCAGAATTAATAACATCCTGAAAAGCTGCCACAAACCACATTAATCTTAACTTAGTGCTTCAAAACAAAAGCTCTTCCCAAGGTAAGGCTTGAGGGTTTTGGAAATTCCAAGTAAAGCACATCATTAGCTCTGTCTTCGTGACTTTCTATTTAGGGAGCTACCGAGCCTGAGTATTTTCTCCCCCCTCCTGCAGACCATTATCAAAGTTTTAGGAGGATAAACACTGGAGATGGGAGGAGGGCAGATATTATCCCAATTTTC
>NW_015273071.1:0-374 GCF_001447785.1 Gekko japonicus
GGCCCTGCACCCACTGCTTATATGGAGTCAACAAAACCCTCCCCAAGCTAGACAGAACATGCAGCTGCTACGCACAGAAACACCTTATTATGGGAATGATTCTCTTTGATGGGGACATTCGCTGTCTCTTCTGGTTGGAAGATGCCCCATCAGTTAGATCGTTTCCTGAGTTCCTCTCCCCTCACTTGTTGACCCTCCTGTTTCTCTTCTCTTGCTTTGTGCAACCATGAAAAACAGCGAGCCAGGCAGCAGAAGGACAGTCATTTCCACAGACTACTCAATGTGATTTTTGTAATGATCAGGCACAGGAGATTTGGTTTAGATTTCGATTAGTTACTTTTTGAAAGCACATCCTTCTTGTGCAATACTCAGAT
>NW_015273072.1:0-374 GCF_001447785.1 Gekko japonicus
TTTTTTTTGAAGTTATTACCGTTATTGGCAAAGACAAGACCTGCACTCCCTACGTTCGGCATTCACAATTTCCCCTGAGAGGCAAAGAACTGTGCAGTCAAGTTGAGCATTTTTACATTTGCATTTCCCTGCAACACCTTGGCGGCCAAGTGTCCTCAGATTTTATGTAGCTCTTCTTCTTCAAGAGCTGGGATTTTCTGCCACCCTATGAAGCTCAGGTGCTTCCTTAAGTGTGTAGGAGAAGGGTGTCCCATGTAGGCAGTGGGGCTTGTTTCATCTTCCCTTGTTTACCTCGGGAGAAGACCCCTGGTCAGGTTGCTCACAGCGTCAAGTGCTGATGTGAACACAGATGAAGCTGCCTTAGACTGGTCCAT
>NW_015273073.1:0-374 GCF_001447785.1 Gekko japonicus
CCTTGGCATCAAGGTGTGAAGGTCAGTGAAAATGTCGACTCTGTGACAGGAGTGAAAAACGGTGAATTTAGTACTAAGGATTGTTAGGAAACAGGTGAGGAAATAAGACAGTATTGTATTGCCCTGGAATGGGCACGTGATACAGTTGGAGTTGGAATCCCGTGTGCCTTCATTGTCCCTCTGCCTCATAAGGATATTGTAGATCTGGAAAAGAGCAAGCAAAATGGTGAAGGGGCTGGAAAACCACGCCTACAAGAGAAGCTACAAAGGTTTTCCCAGTGGGAAGGGGTGATTAGATTCAAGACAGACAGAAGGAAACACTCCTTCATATAACATAATTAATCTGTGGAACTCACTGCTACAGGCCACAGTGA
>NW_015273074.1:0-374 GCF_001447785.1 Gekko japonicus
AGTCGTCGTTTCTCCAAGCTAAAGAGCTTAAGGGTTTGTGATAAAAAGCAGGTGTCGACCTCCAAGGCACTAGCCAGTAGACACCTGTAATAGACAGAGGAACAACTACTACCTTCTTTCTGAGGATTGGGATTTTACAACTGGTTTTATCAGAGTCTATGGTGGGAAAGAAGAAAAAAGCATACGTTTGTACTGCGGGCAGTGTGTTATGGTCCTATCAAACCACTGCTGCTGCTGTTAATGTTTTTATTGCCAATCTTTACCCTGAAGAGATGTTGTTGAGTTCCACTGCATACTGGTCCAATCCCTTTCCCAGCCAGAAAATGTTTTTTGAGTTAAGATGAGGAAGGGAAACGTAATGAAGAAAAAGACAG
>NW_015273075.1:0-374 GCF_001447785.1 Gekko japonicus
AAACGACCCCTGCTATATGCTATCATTGCAATCCTAAGAACATTTGCTAGTTAAGTTCCATTGAACTCAGTAGAATTGACTGGTAAGTATAGATGCTTAGGGTTGCAGTGTAAGTTGTCTCTTGGCAGTATTTCAGGGAGGTACGGTAGGAGTATCCCAAGATTCTGGTTTGCCCCAGTCTTTTGAGTTACATCTCTGCAGCCTTAGCCTAACCCTAACCCTGAACCCAAGTCACCTAGGAGAACAGTCTATACCAAGGTTCCCCAACCTTTTTGACCCTCTGATCAGCTTTGGAATTCTGACACAGGGTGATGTCTCAACTATGGATCCTTAAATCTGGAGACTGGAAACTTGAATGGACAAGACATTTAGTT
>NW_015273076.1:0-374 GCF_001447785.1 Gekko japonicus
GAGTGAAAAGACACCAGGGAAAGTCTGGTGTTTACCGGATATGAATGGGCCACAGACGGATGTCTGATGATGGAAGCACACTCAAGCCATTTGTGCAGGCAGCTGAAGCCATCCTGACTCAGTGCCAGGCCTTTTGGTGGGTTTTTCTGCACACTCGGTGGTATGCACATAAGTGTGTCATCATGGTTGCACATAAGTGCATGCGTATAAGTGCATTAGCATCCTGATGCCACGGAGCACCGCATGTGCATTGGCAACCACAGGAGAGCACGGACTCGGCAGCCCTTGGCAATTAGTGAGGATTCCTCCCATGTGCTGCAATCGCCACAATTCGGTAAAACGCTGCTGGGACCACTTCACATCCCACTCAGCAG
>NW_015273077.1:0-374 GCF_001447785.1 Gekko japonicus
CTAAGATTTTTCTGATTTTATAAGCGTTGTAAGCAGCCTTGGTTGTTTCATACTGAACGGGGGGATTGAAGTCACTTAAATAAAATCAACTGACAAATAACAAATCCTTGACCTCCACATTTCACAAAAAAGGTGGAGGCAA
The DNA here is from genome assembly GCF_001447785.1 of Gekko japonicus. Classification (NCBI taxonomy): domain Eukaryota; kingdom Metazoa; phylum Chordata; class Lepidosauria; order Squamata; family Gekkonidae; genus Gekko; species Gekko japonicus. Next base: position 143 of record NW_015273077.1, read on the forward strand.
CACTTCCTTTCCTCCCAACCCAAGAGCTGCATTCTCTCCTCCCCCTGGGACCCTGCCTCCAGAAGTGTGCAGGAAAGACATGGCTGCTCATCACCGCCATGTCCCTGTCTGCAGCAGCCAGGTATAGCCACTGCTGGGGTCGTGGGAATGGTCTTGGCCTTGCTTGGGAGAAAGTGAAAGCACGTGCTTCAGAGAGCACACTGCAGTAAAGGTTTCCCTTGCTCGAAAGATA
>NW_015273078.1:0-374 GCF_001447785.1 Gekko japonicus
CGGTCCCAAAGTAATCAGGCAGCATACATTTGAGTCAGCATAAATTCAGCCGGCCTTAATATCTGAGAGATGAAAGGATAATTGGGACCATCTTGTGTTCCCCCAAGGCCCTTTCTGTACACAGAAGAAAGGGTCACAGCTGGAATTGCTTTCTGAGGAGAGATTCATAATCGCCTCATCAGATATTCTGAAGGATCCAAGGACTTATTTGATGTCTTATGCTTCTGGGTTCTGTTTAGCTCGTTGGGACAATGTTTTACCCAAGTCTTGATGTCAGGCTTAGTAGTATGTAATTGCCTTAGGTTTTTTGTGGGGGGGGAGGTTGGGGTTTTTTTTAAGGAGAAGAAACGTAGGCCCCGGTCACACAGCAAAGT
>NW_015273079.1:0-374 GCF_001447785.1 Gekko japonicus
AGCTCTCCAGAGCACATTCTAAGCCTGCCATCAGTTCATGTGGGGCACTGTCCAGATCTGATGGACCTTACTGTTGCCTTTCCTGAACTGAATGCAGGACCTGTAACACACACATCACCCACTCCGGTCAACATCTCGGCTGCAGCATCACCCTAATGCAGCTGAGACTGCAGGACAGGAGCAGCGATTATTCAGAGAAGGCAAACATCTCATCCTCAAACTTTGCATTGTTCACACACACAGAAACTGCTTCGGCCTCATTTCCTTCGATAGGATAAATGTTCAGAGTGAACTTTGGCTATGCAAATTAAAGACAATCACTATGTCAGCCTTTGCTAGTCAGCAAATACTGTTCAGCATAAAAGGAGGGGGGG
>NW_015273080.1:0-374 GCF_001447785.1 Gekko japonicus
GAGTGGTGGCAGCCAGTAGTGAACCTTTCTAGCTGCTTCCTGTGACAGGCTAAAAGAGACCCTAAGTAGTTATCTCAGTGAGATACATGACCAAGACTTACCAACAAGGGCCAGATTGCAGCACGGGTTTGGGCTTTCCCACCCTATTTCCTGACAGCTGGCAAAGACAGGAGCCTCAGACTTGGCCCTATTTAAACTGGTGGCTCCAGCAGCATAGTTTTCTTGGAAACTATGCTGCCACCCTCCCCATTTTCTAGATATTCATGTATGTGTATGTTAAATATCATAGCTAGGCCATTTTGCACATCAGAGCAAATCCTTTTGGGGAGACGGAACTGTGTGTCTACCTCCCCCGTTTGGGGACTCCCTTATGG
>NW_015273081.1:0-374 GCF_001447785.1 Gekko japonicus
CTTGCTCTGAATTTTGATGTGGTTTGGCTGTTTAGTTGTAAAAGGTTGCAGATGCCTTCCCTACATGAAGAACAGCTGGAAAGGTGAAGGCAATGTGTATCCTCCCCCCCCACATATTTTCAGAAGCCCCTTGTCTATCTTATTAGGTCTCCCCTGCAAAATTGTGTGTGTCATTTATCAAAAAGCTAAATTCAAAGAGCTTGTACAGTTAGGTTCCTTTCTCATGGAAATCATTAAAACTGTAGATATTCCAGACCTGGAGAGACATTACTGGCTGTGAATAGAAATGCTAAATGAACACCTTCTCTGTTATTAATACAGTTTTGCAATCAAGGGCAGCATAATCACTAAAAAGCTTTCGTGTTTCTACCGGA
>NW_015273082.1:0-374 GCF_001447785.1 Gekko japonicus
TATTAAAATCTTCACCCCAACCTGAATGGATTAAAATAGAGGAACACTTTTTAAATAACGAACATTTTGACATTGTCCTTTGGAATAAAAATCTACACAATCTACCCGGAATTGCCCAACATCCATTTCTCCAATCACTATTTAACGTATGGAAACGTAACCGTAAACATCTAGTCTCGGAAGTGTCTCTAGCGTCAACATACTTTGGCCAAGACTGGTTCATCCCAGCCAAAGCCCCCACAGCCTTTTTAAGCTGGAAAAAAGCTAATTTGACTTCTCTTTATGACCTAACTCAAAAACAACAACTAATGGAAAAATCCAAACTAGATAAAAAAGCTAAATGTTGCCTACCTTGGCTAGAATTTATGCAATTA
>NW_015273083.1:0-374 GCF_001447785.1 Gekko japonicus
GGCTGAACATGCTCTTGCCCCTGGTGACTTAACATGAAATGCTGGAGTTTGCATGGTTTCCTAATGCCAATGTGCTGCCTTAGACATCTTCTTTGAAGATCAAGGTAGGGCTGCTGAGGGATCAGCTATTTAACTTTCTCCTTGGTTTACAATGCCTCCTCAAAGCTGCAGTTGGCTGTCATGGAAAATGCAAGGGTTCCACAAAACCTGTGCATTTTTCCGCAATGCCCCTTTGCAGCTTTAAATAGGCATGGGAGGAAAGGGTTAAACATCTTCCCCCTGTGAGTCTGGAGCTTCAAATTAGCAATTTTTTTAAAATCAGAGAAGTCCCCAAAGAGTCCTTTCTGTAAAGTCTTTTTGTTCATTGCCTTCTC
>NW_015273084.1:0-374 GCF_001447785.1 Gekko japonicus
ATTAATCTAATGCAGGGGCCCCACCTTTTTGGGGGTCTTCAGGCACCTTTGGAATTCTGATACAATGTAGTGGCACAGTCACAAAATGGCTACAACAAAATGGCTGCTGCTGGAGGTGGAGCAGCTATAAAATGGCTGCCAAAGCTTCACCCACCCACCAAAGCTGATCTTTTCTCCAGGGGGTTTGATCCCTGTCATTCCAGGAGCTCTCCAAGCCCCACTTCTTTATTTTTTGTCACACATACCCATTAACCAACCCAGGTCACATGATTTCTTCCTTCAACTGGTGCTGGTGGAAGAAATTGGGGTTATATAAGCAACGTCGTTAAAACCAGCCTGCATAATTGGAAAGTAAAGGTAAAGGTTTCCCTTGC
>NW_015273085.1:0-374 GCF_001447785.1 Gekko japonicus
GGCAGGGTCCAGAGAGGACACCAGACACCCACTCTGCTGTTCAGGATGGACAAACGAAACGACGAATGACATTTGGGCTTCCGCTGCCCCTGGCACAGACGGTTTCCAAAGGGCAGAAGGCAGACGGATAGAGGACAGGCCAGCCAATGACTACGAGCCAGGATAACTAAAGAGAACGTCCCTGTCCAGAGGCAGTTGATCTCTGAAGAGCAGTACCAGGAAGGAACATCGGTGGCCCTCCAGGGCAACTAGTCAGCTGCTTAGTGAAACAGGATGCTGGGTCAGACGGACCACTGGTCGGATCCAGCTGGGAGGACTCTTGCAGTTGGATGCCTTCCAGCCATCATCGGCATGGAACAGTCACCACCAGTGTT
>NW_015273086.1:0-374 GCF_001447785.1 Gekko japonicus
AGCGTTTCCAAACTTACACCTTCCGCCTTTGGTAAAGAGGCAACACTCATGGGAACATGAACCAGAGAGGGTGTGTTGGGACACATTTTTCTCACAACATGGCCACAACCCAAAGTTTCTAGTACCTGTTCTAAGTAGCTTGGTTCCACTTTGTCAATGGCGAGGGAAGCCGTTCAGTGGACGGTCTTGGCGGTGGCGTTGGTCTGCATCATAGCGGCGGAAGCCACAAGTCGAGCACCTACAATGCAGGTGTTTACCCACTATCCTCCCGAGATTTGCAGTGCTTGCAGTGCTACGCTGATAGATTCCATCCTCCTAAAATCAGCATCGAGCTTCTGAGGATTAGCAAGCCAATGGAGAGCCAGAAGAGTGAC
>NW_015273087.1:0-374 GCF_001447785.1 Gekko japonicus
CTATTTGTCTCAGTGGGAAAACTTACATGTACTGCATGTAGGTTTCCCCGGTGGGACACATTCCAGCTCCCTGAGTCCATTCCAGGTTGGAGAAAACAGCATGGAGGAAAAGACTCCAGAACGGAGTGCCATGTCATGCTGGGAGGCTGGATGACCCAGGCTGCTGGCTGATCTTGGTCTGTGATTGTAATAAAATTAAGTAAGTAAGGTGACCCAGACTGTGGATGAGCAGAAGTGTCTTCTGTTTGCATCCTGTATCTTTAGACCCAAGCCAAACTTACTAAATAGCATTTATGAACAAGGCTCAATTTAAAATACAAATTCAAATGTATTATGTGCTAGGGGAGAGGTGAAAAGTAAGCTTGGTTGGGGTT
>NW_015273088.1:0-374 GCF_001447785.1 Gekko japonicus
TGCTGTACCATGATGGCTTTCGGGATCCCCTCGGCTGGACCGGGCAGGGCGGTGGCCTGGCCCTGGGTGACTTTGCATCCTCGGAACTGGTGGCCCGGCTGGCAGCGGCGACACGGGGACCCTCCACCATCGTGCTGGACTCGCTCAGCTGGCTGCTCCTTCGCTTGCCGTTTCCTCTCGTCTGCCAGGTCCTTGCGCAGCTGCCCAGGAGGGCAAAGGTAGCAGGTGAGATCCAGACGAGCAGAGGGCAAGGCTGCAGTGGGGAGAGAACGGTGGAGACTTCGTCACGCCCCCCCACGCCACCCGGTCTCAGGTTATCCTCTTAACGGGGGCTGTTGTCTAAGTAGCACTCTGCAGCAGGGTTCCCCAACATG
>NW_015273089.1:0-374 GCF_001447785.1 Gekko japonicus
GATGGCTAGGAACAGTCTAGATAGACAGGGTGTTTTGTTTGTTCACCTATCTTTACTGGTCTCATTATTCTCACATCCTGCATTGGGCAGGAGATTGGACTAATTGGTCTGCATGGCCCCTTCCAACTCTATGATTCTACACATTTATTTAAAAACCAGTTGTTACTAGACTTAAGCCATACCAGAGTGATGGTAGCCTATGGAGAGCCTCCCTAGTCACTGCCTGGGACAACTGTAATGCGTGAGCTGGTTATCCCATCAATGCAATCAGAAGCTGTACATCAATAGAAACCCTCAAAAGTCCAGTGCACAAGGAAAAGACCCAGGATGGGTTCTCCCCGCTCCTTTCCCCCTAAATAATAATCAGCATTTTT
>NW_015273090.1:0-374 GCF_001447785.1 Gekko japonicus
ATCAGAACCCCAATTCTCAGTTCCCCCAAGTGGCAGAGCTCACCTATGACCCACTGGATCCAGATGACGTCATAAGCGCCAGGCTCGGGACTAAAATCTTGCAGGCCGCAGCAGAAGTAGTTCCTCACACGCCGCCCCTCCTCACCGAGGTAGGTCTTGGCCTTGTTCAGGAAGTCTTCGGTGACATCCACCATGTCCACTGTTTTGAAAAGCGGCAACAGGAGTCTCTTGGTGATCCTGCCAATGCCAGCCCCGCAGTCCAAAGCACGGGCCGTCCCGGTCTTCGCTGGGCTGTCCTGAAGCAGAAAATGACTGGTGAGGAAGAGGAGCTTGAAAAGACCTCATAAGAATGTAAGAGAAGCCATACTGGATCA
>NW_015273091.1:0-374 GCF_001447785.1 Gekko japonicus
TTTTTTTTTTTAATGAATTTAACTGATTAATCAGTTAAACAAAGCAGGTATAATGTTGCCAATTGCCTGGAGGAAACAAAATGTCCTAGAGGTTTACCAGGTTACCTCAATGCCACAAAAAGCTTCAGCCACTCATTTCCACACATTAAGGCTCTACATTCTTCTCCAGGCTTCTTGGCAACTCTAAGCAAATGTAGTACACACACACACACACCTTATCCCAGGCCTGCACTTCACACACTTGCCAAGCATTCTGTGGTCTTTATTGAGAGATCACAACTCCAGCCAAGTCACCATAATTGACAGGGATCGGAAATCAAAGCTGGGAAAGAGCAATTGTACCAAGGCCACCCAATAAAGACCGCAGCTGAGAC
>NW_015273092.1:0-374 GCF_001447785.1 Gekko japonicus
TGTTAGGATGCATGCTGAATTCCATAACTCGGACAAAAGAAGTTTGGCTTGTGTCACAGTAACTCTTAGGAGGCATAAAAGCAAACCACAAGAAACAATCCTAAACTTTTCTGTGCAACCCCAAGCAGAGTTACACTGTTCTAAATCCGCTGATGTCAATGGACTTTTAAGGGTGTAACTTTGTTCAGGATTACACCTACCAATATTGTACACCTCCAAAATAAGACCTTGCTCAAACCCTCCCATAATTCCCAGTCTTTTGGCTTCTTCTTTGAAATCTGATATGTGAGAACTCTCTTTGCATTTTCAGACACGATTTTTGTAATTTCTTCACAATTAGTCTAAATGTGAGTAATTTGGCTTGCCACAATACA
>NW_015273093.1:0-374 GCF_001447785.1 Gekko japonicus
GTCTGTGCTTATAGCCACCAGCCCACCACCACTTCTTGCAGCAGTGAAAGTCCCTGCCAATATCTCCCCCTAAAGCAACAGAGAACTAGGGATTTAACCAGGGACGGTGCTCTCTAGTTTCTCGCTTACTGCCTTATCTCAACTGTTATCAGTTCTGATTAGAAGCCAGGGAGCTTGTACTAAAATGGCTCTTGACCCTGGGTATAACCCAAGGCCGGGACCTCCCTTTCTGCTGCAGAGGCACAATCTAAAATAAACATCACAGGGTAATGCTGATGGCCTCAATCTATTATGATCTGTTCTGAAACCTGATAACCTCAGTTGCTTTCACACAGGCAAAGCTGTGTCCTCAACAATGTTGACAACTGACCGGG
>NW_015273094.1:0-374 GCF_001447785.1 Gekko japonicus
AATAAATAAATAATAAAATAAATAAATCTCACCAGATCTCAGAAGCTCAGCCCTGGTTATTACTCAGATGGGAGGAAGTCCAGGGTTGCTATGCTCTTGAGGGACCCCTATTCATCTCTCATCCATTGCTCATCGGAGGCCCTCCACTGCCTGTTAATTTTTAATGTCTCAAACGTTTTCTGGAGTGATCAATTTTTTTAAAAAAGTGAAACACTCCCTTTAATAGCTTTCACGTCCCAGCACTCCGCACTCTCCTTCGAACCCTTTAATTTTCCGTTTCCAGACCATCAAACACAGGTTAAGTGAATTCTGTAGGTTCGTTACCTCCAGTTTTTATCTAATTTATTCTTCTGAAGCTTGAGTAATTTGCAACA
>NW_015273095.1:0-374 GCF_001447785.1 Gekko japonicus
CATTGTCTCCTGGGACATCAATAGCACACGGGGCTATCAAATAATTGGCAAGACACCATGCATGTTTGCAAAAGGCTATGCTCAGCTACACGTCGTGCAGGGCTGTATACAGGGAAACGCCAACAACACCTACACATGTGACCTGGCAAGCAGATGGGAAAGTTGGAGAGACTGCCTTAACCAGGGCTTGCTGAGCGTGGCTAAGTGCAGTTATGTTTAATGTTTATACCTCGGTTCAAGCCGCAGTTTTACATCCTGCTCCGATTCTTAACCATCATTTAATTATTCAGACGCCACTCTTGGTCACAGGTAAGCCCAACAAGTTTATGTTTATGCCTCACTTTCGCAAGAAGCCTCTTTCTTTCCCTCCCTCC
>NW_015273096.1:0-373 GCF_001447785.1 Gekko japonicus
TGGCAAAGGCTTATCAGCCCTATTTTTGCGAGCGGCATTTGCTTCCTTTTGGCAGCTGTTGTTTCTTACGCCGCCCTCCATCACTGAGCTTACTGGGGAGGGCTCCTCGCAGCTCTGTCTGGGAATCCAGACTGAAGACACCAGTTCAGGACAGAGCCCCGAGGAGCTGGGCCGGTCCCTCGACGCACAGAGCTGCTTACCGGGACGGCCGCGGTCTCTTGCTCGGGGTTCCCTTTGGGCTCTCGGCAGCAGCCTCGGGAGTCTTGGCCGGCTGCGTAGCGACCTGGAACGTTACTCACAGTTACAATTCCCAAGCCAGCCAACCAGTCAGCGTGCTGCATTGGGGTTCTCTGCCTGCTTTAGGAAATTTAAG
>NW_015273097.1:0-373 GCF_001447785.1 Gekko japonicus
CATTTTATCTGGCGTGTGTGACCGCACCCGAGTGCGATTTTTGTACAGCGTGACAGATTATTCTTAAATGATTTTAGACAGGGGAAGGGGTTCCCCCCCCTTCCCTAGAAGGCCTCTCACACCTCCTCTGCAGGTTAAATAATATTTTCATTTGAAATTATGTGTTGATTTTGTTAATGAAGTTTCAATTAAGTTAATGACGTTATGTTTTCGTACGGGGTATTTTACTGTTTGAAAAAGATTTTAGACGGCTTTAAATTTATGGAAGGAAAGCAGTATGGACATATTCAGGCAGGGTCCTGTGCAGAAAAGGGGGAAAATATTAATGTGACTTCAAGGGCTGTGAGATATCTGAATCCATGTATCAACTTGC
>NW_015273098.1:0-373 GCF_001447785.1 Gekko japonicus
TTAGTTTGATAGATCAAAGGTAAGGAGAAGAAAATAACTCCACCTGAAGGAATGTGCTCCAAAGGGAAAAAAATAATCTTGTGGATGATAAAACCTTTCTCCCTGACACCTTCTTAATTAATGGAAGCCCTGGTATCAACAGCCCACTCAGCTTTTTATGTGGTACTGAGTCAGAGAGAGGGGAAGGTCCTCCTCGGCCAGTGAAGACCCTTGTTAGGGGTCAAGTTGAGCCCAGCACCTCAACTAGTTGCTTTCTGCACTTGCTTAAGGGATTTCAGTGTCTACTTTGAGCAGTACAGGGTCAGATATTCTTGTTCATCACTCGACTGTGGAATCAAGTGTTTACTGGCATGCGTGAATGAGGCATCATGAA
>NW_015273099.1:0-373 GCF_001447785.1 Gekko japonicus
AGAGAGAGACACACAGCAAACAGATCAAAAAGAGGAGAGCAAAATCACAAGGAATTAAAATTAAAAGACTGAAGCCCTGACAGATGGAAGAAATGAGCCCAGAACGATCTACATCACGGTGCATTTTCACAGCGCAGGAAGCAGAAGGCTTTTAATCGACGATGCTGGTGGTGTGGGCAAGACGAGACAGACTTCAGGAGGAGAGGGAGTAAAAATGTTCCCTGCTCAGAGAACCACAGTGTTCCCCCTGAGACGAAACAGGAACTCTATGTGGACACAGATGGTGGTTGAGCCATCTACCCTCCATATCCCCCCTTTCGGACAACCCCACAACTTTCTATGCTGCCAGGTGTCGTGTGCCCCCCCCGCCCCG
>NW_015273100.1:0-373 GCF_001447785.1 Gekko japonicus
CCCTCCCCTCCCCAAACCCTGCTTTCCCAGGTTCCACCGCCCAAAATCTGCAGGAATTTCCAATTCTGAATTGGCAGCCCTATGTGAACCTGTACACTGACCAGTTTATGGAAATGGTGTTACTGGGCAGCATCTGTCAGCACAGCCCAGTTTTCAAGCAAGGATAAGAAAGACACATCTACCTTCACCACTGTGAGGACCAATGTATACATTACATATTTTAATAAGTTGGGTTCCCAGGATCCAACACACCTTCCCTGCAGTCACACAACAGGTGTGGGGAAAGGCACAGGAGCACAATTGGGGTCAGGATGGTGGCGTGGTGGAGGAGGGCTTCCTGACTTCCTCCTTGTGCCATTTTCCCAAGGTGAAA
>NW_015273101.1:0-373 GCF_001447785.1 Gekko japonicus
CAAACAGATCACTAAGCAAAATTAACAGCTTGATTCCACGTGCAGACACCAATCCCACTAATTTCTCTGGAGTCTACTGTCAAGTAAATGTTGTGTTTCCATTTGCACAAGCGCTCTAGTGCAAGCCATAATGCTGTAATGGATCCACACACACCCCTTTAAAAAATCAAAATCTGTTAAGAGTTATCCAGGTTTATCCAAGTTTGTTCTCTTACATTTCAGCTGGTGCAAATTCTGGGCTAAACATTCTGTATCCTTCCTTAATTCTTTTATAGAACTTGGAATCCACAGGCATTCCAGGGTAGGGGCTGCTTCCTGTGAACGCAGAAACTCATATCATTTACCAAAAAAGAGAAAATGAAAAGCAAGCCCA
>NW_015273102.1:0-373 GCF_001447785.1 Gekko japonicus
TATGCGTCTTGCTGCCGTGTTTCTCGACCTTTCCTTCTTTGTAGATGACAGTTGAGTTACAGAACATGACTTCCACGTCTCAGAATTTTAGAATCATCCCTCCGGCCACGGCCACCTTCGCCATTGGGCTGGGTGAGTTCCTTCTCGGTTCCAGGGAGGGCAGATTACTTGTTCGCTGATTTGCCTCAGGGGCTGGATTCCATGCCTCCCGGAGGTAAGGCCCTCACTCCGTGAGCGCTCCACGTCAGCCAGAAGAGCTAAGGAAAGCTGCCGCTTCCGGCTCAAGAACCTGACCGCAGACCTAACACCAGCTGACCTATTTGATGTAGATTTTATATCTATCTATCTATCTTGGGAGCTGCGGTGGCTCAAG
>NW_015273103.1:0-373 GCF_001447785.1 Gekko japonicus
ACACATCCCGGGAAATCTACAGCAACTAACGAGGATCCTTTGCTTTCAAACGGGAGGTGCAGACAGTCAGTGGAACCTGCTCCTTCCGTGCTCGATAGCAGCCATGCAAGGCACTGAAGAAGCACATCTGGCACCAGATGTTTTGTGCCTACTAGCAGCTGAGGAGGAATTGTAAAAGGCCGAAAATGCGCACACTTGAATCCCAAGTGAAAACAGGCCCAAGAGGTTAAGAACAGGCACGGCTAGGTGCTTCGCCTGTTGTATGAAGGCCTGCAAATTTAAATGGAAGCAAGTCCAGTTGCGAATCATCTTAAAGTTTTGCCCTTCCTCTTGCAAAACAGAAGGGCCAACTAAAATGGCATATAAGCATCCA
>NW_015273104.1:0-373 GCF_001447785.1 Gekko japonicus
ATGTATATCATGTCTACATAGACACCAAATCCTTGTGTACTCTTTTTCTTCTAAACTGGCATCAACAGCTGCAAAAATGATCACTATGAACAGCTTTAATCCATTAAACATTTCTAACGTTGATAAACTGTCTTGCTTGCAGTGCAATTCTAAGTATGTATACCTAGAAGTAAATCTTCTCACTTACTCCTTCGTAAGTGTGTTTAGGAATGCACCCTTAGTTTCCCAGTTTCCACGACTCTCTCTCTTAACACAGAAGCTATTTTCAAATGATTTAATGAAAGTAATTGAGTTCATATAACTCAGTAATAATTCGGATATGAAAAAATCAATTTAAGTGTTTACCTGAATCAAGAGGTGCTTATAGGTTGCT
>NW_015273105.1:0-373 GCF_001447785.1 Gekko japonicus
AGACCTTGGAGAACTGCTGCCAGTCAGAGGACACAGTGCAGTGCTAGATGGACCAATGTTCTGACTTGGTAGAAAGCAGTGATATATATTCATGGGTTCCCAGTCACATCAGGCAATAAACAAGGTGTCAACTGGTAGCTTCAATGGCTTCCAAAAACTTAGACCATTTGTGTATAGATTTATATGCTATAAACCCAGTGCCAGACTGAGGGCAGGCATTAGGTGATTTCATACAGAATTTGTTGGGTATATTTGACTGTTGATGAGTCAGAATTGTCTTGAATCCTAGAGCTCATTATGCTGTGGTTGTCACAGCCCTTACCTTTGAGTGCCCCCTGATGCCTTGCTGGGATTAAATTTATATTTCTGATAA
>NW_015273106.1:0-373 GCF_001447785.1 Gekko japonicus
TTTAAAAACATCATTTTTTTATAAGCAGTAGATGAATTAGAAATTCAGAATAGATCAGACTACATTGTAAAGAAACATGTCCCTCTCTTATGAACAAAGACCTACTGGTTGCCTTCTCATTCTTGTTGTCATGCCAACAATCAGCTATCCAAAACAATTCTGTGCTTGTGTAATACTAAGCTCACATAATAGAAATATCCTTGTATAAAAGTTATTTTTTCATTTGTAAGAAAAAGATACCAACAAAAGCATATGTCTGCTGCTCAGTTTAATTAGAATTTGATATTGGCCTTTTAAAAACACCTTAAGGATTAAACATGATAACCAGAATTGGTATTTTTAAATTTTTATTTATTTTATTATATTTCTATCC
>NW_015273107.1:0-373 GCF_001447785.1 Gekko japonicus
GGCAAGGAAGAAGGTGGTGGTGGCACAGGCCAGGCCGGCTGGGGCCAGAGTGTGGCAGCAGGGCGTGGCAAGGCCAGCCGGGCCCATCCTCCTGGCTCCCCACTACCATTGGGCGCATAGGGAGTAAAGACATGGATGCCTCGCTGCCTCCACCCACCAGAGGGTCCATCCCATCCGGCGTCTCCCTGTAGACTGAGTGCGAGAGGCTGGCCAGAGCCTCTGTGGGCGGGACCCTGCCACACACCCAGCCAATGGCGGCAGCAGCTTCTGAGTGGTTGTTCAGGCCGCCAACTGATTTTGGCATGCATCGAGCTTGGCCACTCCAAAATGCTTTTATATACCGGTATAAGGAGAGATTGCAATTACAAAACTG
>NW_015273108.1:0-373 GCF_001447785.1 Gekko japonicus
TCTTCTTCTTCTTCTTGCTGCTTCTGTTTCTGACATTCCTTCTTCCTCCATGTCCCTCTGCTGGGAATGAGATGACCAACAGTCAGTTGCCTGACTTGAATTGCTTCCAGCTCATTCACTTGGCTGCAGGCTGCTTCATTCACAGAAGCCAGAGGAGGAGTTGGAGGATGAAGGAGAGAAGGCAACAGTGAAGGAACAAGTGATTGAGCAGCGAAAGAATGCATCCAACGAAGTACTTTCTGCTCACTCCTCTGCCATCTACCCACACAGTGGGTTCGAGGCAGAGGAGGTGAGATCAGTATAATAGCTGGTGGCTGGAACAGTTATCCAGCATTGGATTTGCTAATATGCTACAGTCAGGTATACAAAAAAA
>NW_015273109.1:0-373 GCF_001447785.1 Gekko japonicus
GGGGTTCTGCATGAATGAAAGCTGTACCAGCATATAAAACCCACACATTGCCTTATTCAAAAGGCACACTGCTTGCATGGCTCACACTGTCAAAATGCACAAGTGGCAATCCTCTACTTTACATGAATGAAATGCTAATGTAGGGTCTGCAGAGGGCAGAGTAACTGTGTAGTTTCTGCCTTCTTGATTGTCATGCTGGAAAAAACTGCACTGGTTGGATTTATCTCTCATCTATGCCCGCTTAAAGCAGACAGGCCGCCATGAGGAAAGGACCTGACCATTTCTCTTCTTCTGCATGTGAAAATAGAACCTGTGGTGAAAAGGGAGGAGATGTGAGTAAAGAGGCTCCAAGGCATGAGCGTTTGGGGAAGAC
>NW_015273110.1:0-373 GCF_001447785.1 Gekko japonicus
ATACGCCTTACTTTTCGGGGATACTTGTAGGGAGCTGTAATTTTCTTGACATGGTCTTGAAGCTCAAGGGTTAATTTCTCCAGATCATGGGATGCAAAGGAAGGAGACAAGACCACAAAAGCTTTCACCACCTAGACAGAAAAGTTGGGTTGTGACCTCCAGTTAATCAAAAACAGCACTCTAGGCAAGGCAACCTTTATTCATTCAGGTCCATTTATGGTAAATGCATATAACCCACAGAGATCAGGCAATGTCCTGATGGCTGATAGTCAGATTCCTAAAGTTAGGATTGCTTCCTGTTTTCTGTGGGTTACATTTTAAGGGCATGGAGGACAGATTTGAGATTTTATCCTCAAGGTGAGCTGAGCAATAT
>NW_015273111.1:0-373 GCF_001447785.1 Gekko japonicus
TACTTCGTTGTAAGCTGTGGGTTCTGACCACTGGGAAACAAGAGCCCACCCCTGGTTGAAGGTCCGAAACAAATGGATCTACAGGCAGAAGACTATTTCCCTGGCTCACAAGTCACCACAGATGCCGCATTTCCCCTGGATCGAGGCCTCTCATTGGGCTCTATGATGTATGCGTGTCCCAATTCTGTCTCCTTGCAGACTCACACCGTTTGCGAAATACATTCCCGCAGCAGCCGGCACTCTGCAGTAGAAACACGGAGCCCGCCCCAAGGGCTGGGTGCTGAACTGGGGTGGGCAAGAAGCGATTCTCCTCTGTCCAGATGCTGATTTGACATCTTCCCTGTTCACCTGGGATGGTCCAGAGGTTATCCTG
>NW_015273112.1:0-373 GCF_001447785.1 Gekko japonicus
TCCATTGCACCCTTGCTCAACAACACTACTGCAAGGGAGAAAGGAGTGGTCACATTTTGGCAGGAAGAATGCACGCCACTATTGTGACACTCATTGCCACCTTGTCTCTGACCCAACTCACTCGCTGAGGAGAGCAGGTAAGAGAAGACAGATCTGGGGATGGCTCAATGTCCCAATCTAAGGCCCTTAGAGCTTGGCCGGGCACATGGTACCTCCTGCAACTCAGCATCAGGTCCCACCAATGGCCCCATTGCCCAGCTCACCTACTGCTTCTAAGCAGTGCTGCAACTCCCCTGGGCTCCGCTGAGCCAAGCACGTTGCCTTAATGGCTTTGTGAGATAGGGGAGATTGCTGAAGTTAAAGACAAGTGCTG
>NW_015273113.1:0-373 GCF_001447785.1 Gekko japonicus
GATAGAAAGAATAAAGGATGAAGATATTTTATTGGAATGACAGTATTGGATGAGATCCAGAGTCTTCCGGGTGTTGTCTGCTATATCCCTGCCAGGAATAAAGCCTGATTGATCAGGGTGTATCAGAGTTGTAATAAACGTGTTTAATCTCCTTGTTAGTGTAGCTGTAAATATTTTATAATCGGTATTGAGTAGGGGGATGGGGCGGTATGAGCTGGTGTGGGTTAAATCTCGCCTTTTTTGGGTATGATGATTAATCTTGCTTGATTCCAAGTTGATGACATTGCATTCCCATTCATGATATGATTGCAGGTTAAGGCCAAGTGAGGAGCTATTAGTGAGTTGAACTTTTTATAGAACTCTGACGTGAAGC
>NW_015273114.1:0-373 GCF_001447785.1 Gekko japonicus
CTGGGCTCAGCTCTGCTTTTTCAGAGATGTGAGTAGCCCTTCATGGCAGGAGCCCACCAGGGACATTCCTGGCAAGTTAAATGGCCAGTCTGGCCAGTGCAGTGGCTATGTCGTATTTTGCCTCTCACCATGAGCTGGTCTTGGGGCTAAGGCAAGCTGCTCGCTCTCACAGTGCCATCCAAAACACAGTTAACGCACTTCTAAGCGCAGTTGACTTAACTGGATTAAGAAGGGTACAACTCTGTTCAGGACTGCACGGTCAGCCTGATACCTGGAACACTGAGGAAACTGGAACTGTTGAAAGGGTAAGAATGCACATGAAATGCACCATTTAAATGCCAAGCCTTTTTCTCTGTGAAGCACTCAATTGGGA
>NW_015273115.1:0-373 GCF_001447785.1 Gekko japonicus
ATTCCAAACAGTATCATGCAGCTAAGAGGTGGTGGGCAAGTGGGCAGTCTGTCTGGATGATTCAGAAGGAGCTCCGGTTTATTCTCAAAAGCCTCAGCGGCAAGGCCCACGTGGCAGACTTTGGGAGGCCTGAAAGGCATGCAACTCGACACAACCAGGGAAGACAGGGACTAGCATCTGCTATTAGCTGCAGGAGCTAAAAGGAACCTCCACATCCAGCAGCAGCATAACACTGAACATAACGCCACGGATGGGGGAGGGGACCCTTGGCTCAGTGGCAGGAGGTCTGCTTTGCATGCAGGAGGTCACAGTTTCTATCCCCCCCCCCTTTTTGGCCGTCAAGACACAGCTGCCTGTTAGGAAAGGAAAAAAA
>NW_015273116.1:0-373 GCF_001447785.1 Gekko japonicus
GGTTGTTAAGACAGAGGAGTTTTCTGGGCTGGCAGAAATAGGTCGCAGTTGTTCCCCCTCCAGATTTTTAGCGGCACAGCAGCAGCTTCCTCTGAGAATGCTTTGCACAGGGGGACGAAAGGCCAAGTTAGACATCGCCCAGGAGGTGCCTGGAAGAAGTCTCCCAATACTTGTGGCGGCCTTCAGACACGTTAGAGAAATGCACTTTCCATGGGCTTTAGCGAGGGTTACCAGCTCTGGCTTGGGAAATTTAGGAGATTTGGGAGCGGGGAGCCCCGGGGAAGAAGGCATAATCGGGGGAGGAGAAGGGGTTCAGTAGGGATATGAATCCATGGAATGTATCATCCAAAGCTGCCGTTTCCTCCAGGGGAAC
>NW_015273117.1:0-373 GCF_001447785.1 Gekko japonicus
GTGTTAGTCTTAGAGAGACTCTTAGAGACAAAGCAGCTGGTCATCCATGGAACCTCATGCCACAATACATGTGTTAGTCTTAGAGAGACTCTTAGAGACAAAGCAGCTGGTCATCCATGGAACCTCATGCCACAATACATGTGTTAGTCTTAGAGATGAAGCAGCCAGTCATATGTGGAACCTCAAGCCACAATACATGTGTTAATCTTAGAGAGACTGTTAGAGACAAAGCAACCGGTCATCCATGGAACCTCATGCCACCATAAACGTGTTAGTCTTAAAGAGACTCTTAGAGATGAAGAAGCCAGTCATCCATGGAACCTCATGCCACATGTGTTAGAGAAACTCTTAGAGATGAAGAAGCCAGTCATCC
>NW_015273118.1:0-373 GCF_001447785.1 Gekko japonicus
AGCTTAGAGGGAACACTGTTTGCAAGCTAGGATTTCAAGGTCAACCCCCAGCACTTTCAGTCCTTACCAGGTCAGCTTCGATTAGGCACACCTCATAAACTCTGCAGTGATGGTGGGCAGATCTGAATGGCCAGGAGCAAGATGGATCTGAATGGTCTCCTGATGGCTCTTGAGAAAGTTCCTGTTGACATGGCTTTCAACGGTATGGAAGAACTCTGAAATCAGGAGACCCAATGCAATTGCTCCCAGGCATCTGCTTGGCTGTGCTGGGGCCTCTTTGACCCCATGATGCACAGTTGATTGCGGAGATCTTAAGTGCAAGGGGCAATTATTAGAACAACAGCAGCTAGGGCTATTGTTAAACAAAGAATAT
>NW_015273119.1:0-373 GCF_001447785.1 Gekko japonicus
ATCTAGCTGTCATTTTTGTCCCTTACAGAAGAAGCAGCAGCACCAGGAGGGCGGTATCAGGCAAATGGTTAGGGGAAGGGTTAGAATCCCCCCCCTCAATGTTGTTACTTAATCAGAATTAGACACACACCCCTCCTCTCTGCAGCTTTGGTGGTGGAAAGTGCCATGAAGTCGTAGCTGACTTATCGTCACCCTGTGGTGTTTTTTTTTTTTTTAAGGCAAGAGACTAGCAGAAGAGTTTTGCTGTTGCCTGCCTCTAGATAGCAACCCTGGAACTCCTTGATAGTCTCCCAACTAAAGACTAACCAAGGATGACCTCGCTTAGCATCCGAAAACACAAGATATTGTTAGCAGTGTTCTCTCTAAGCTGAGT
>NW_015273120.1:0-373 GCF_001447785.1 Gekko japonicus
CCTCCTCCTCTTCTTCTTCTTCTTGCAACATCTCGTTCCTGCCTAAGAAGAGAGACCAAATAGGATGCTTGTTCTGCCTCCTCCTAGTTTTGATGAATATCTTCATTTATGTTGGAAAGTGAGCATTTCTGGCGTTGCCATCTGCCCAGCAGGCTTTGTGACAAAATCCTTCCCGATTCCACATTGGGTGAAGATTATATTATTGCACTCGAAGTAGGAGAGAATCTGGTTTGTACCATTTCTGTTCACAATTATGTAAACAAATCAGAGTTCTGCGGCGTGGCAATGCGTGCCGGTAAATCAGAAGAAGACCCAGCCGGGTGAACATTTGTAATGATGACTCTGCGACTGATACAAAATGTGAATATTGGTG
>NW_015273121.1:0-373 GCF_001447785.1 Gekko japonicus
ATGGTATGTATCTAGTGGTGTGTGGAAGTTCTCCTTTTCATAGTGCTATCTAATATTTGACTTATTCTGGATGTAGGCAAGACGTTTAATTCTGAGGATGAGATTCAAATGTGTACATAAATAAATAAAGCGAGTCACTGAAGTTTAAAAGCATGTAATCTCCCCTTAAATGCACGACTATACTAAAAAAGATCACTGCTATGACTTCTAGAATAGGTGAAGGAGGTTCATAACCTGCCTTTCAAGAGTCTATAGGCACTTAACTGATGTTCTTCTTGCCCCGTGTTGCTATGACTTTAGTGGAATATGGCTAGGCAGCAGCAGTTACGCACAGAGACTCATTATTATTTATTTATTGTACGGCAGAGTTACA
>NW_015273122.1:0-373 GCF_001447785.1 Gekko japonicus
GTACTTGCCAGAGTCAACCCTGCTTGCCTTCCGAGATCTGATGAGACTGGATTTGCCTGGGCTATTTTTGACCCTAAAAAACCAGCCATGGGACACCCCAGTTAGGAATCATGGGCTGGCTTTCCCTCCCCAAAGGCTACAGTTAGACCCAGTAGGGAGAGGACAGGACAAGCTTTCCCTAAATTCACACTGAGGGAGGGGCAATTTTAATCTGGGAACATAGTTAGGGTTCTCAGCTCTGGGTAGGAAGATACGTGGAGATTGGGGGGGTGGGGTGAAACCTGAGGAGAGTGGGATTTGGGGAAGGGAGGGACTTCCGTGGTGTGTAATGTCATAGAATACACTTTCCAAAGTTGCCATTTTCTCCAAATGA
>NW_015273123.1:0-373 GCF_001447785.1 Gekko japonicus
ACTTGAGCCACCGCAGCTCCAGTGCCTATGTCCTATAACGGAAATATAACCAGAAGTTTTAAACTGGATTTTAAAACCTTTAATCCAACATTTTTTGTCGAAGACCACTGGATCATCACATTGTAATTTAAAATAAAGGAGGAAATCAATGAAGCTTGTTAGTGTGAACTGCTGGAGGGGTGGAGTCAATAAATAAAAAAGGAATAAATAAAACAGGTAGGTTTTATTCATTTATTTAAAATTACAATTCAGTGATCCAAGGGTCTTGTGGATTAAAAGTTTTCCATATTTTTACATTAAAAAATGATTTGTTCAGCCTTCCAATCCATGTCCTGACCTCGATTGGCCAGGCTAGCCTGATCATGGAAGCCAA
>NW_015273124.1:0-373 GCF_001447785.1 Gekko japonicus
GAAGGAAATAAATATGTCAAAATCAGAGACCGATGAGCAGACGTGTCCCTGTGGAATGCCACCCACCCGATTCTGTGAGCGCTGCGCATCAGATTTCAGTGAATCGGGAAATGTGGTTTGGAATCTAAGAAACACAGGGCAGAAGTTAACAGGAGAACAAGCCAGGAGGCTCTTGAAGGACCATTATATGGAAAGCTGAAATCTGAGAGAGAGCAAGTCCATCTTGTATACATCGTCCAAGAAGCTCCGGAGGGTCACGTGGTTCTTCCCTCTGCTGTGTAGCCTCACAATGACCCTGAGAAGTAGAATAATCTGACAGGGGTTGTGGCTCAGTGGCAGAACACCTGCCTTGCACACAGAAGGTCCCAGGTTC
>NW_015273125.1:0-373 GCF_001447785.1 Gekko japonicus
GATTCAGTATAAGGTGGCTTCATGTGTGCATTCATGTGTAAGGACCTCAAAGCATTCACCTGTGCCAGTTTGCCACACTCCAGCCAAAAGCATACTGTGGTTTCATGCATATGTTAGTACATCAAGCAAAAGCTTTCTCAACACTGTACCTTCTAGCAAAGGCTCTTCCGTTGCTCCCATACAGCTAATGTGTCATTTAAATTATTCTCTATGTCAAGACAAAGGAACTGATGCTCTGTACGGAATTATACATAGGTCAAGGAGTTAGGGTTGCCAGGGCCTACCTTCTTCCCAGTGGGGGGATCTGCGGGCCTTACTGGGATCTTCTGCCAGGGCCGTGGGGTGTGCGTGGCACGATGACATCACCCGGAAG
>NW_015273126.1:0-373 GCF_001447785.1 Gekko japonicus
TGGACCCAAGGGTCTGATTCAGTAGAAGGGAACTTCATGTGTTCATGTGCACCTGTAGACATCCATCTGTGTTACACATGACAGTCTATATGCAAGGTTCATGCCAGCTTCTACACTGGAAATGCATCGTGTGAAACATTGTGGACTCAGTGGCTAACACTGGAGTCAGGCATAGGAGACCTGAGTTCAAATTCCTTCTCTGCCAGGACAGCTTTGGGACATCTCTGCCTCTTAGTCTTTCATAAGCTGAACTCATGGTGCCTTAGAATCATCAGGCCATCCATATCAGTACCGTTTATGATGGTTGGCAGTGGCTCTCCAGGGTCTCCGGTTGAAAGAGGTCTATTTCAGCCTTAAAGGTAAAGGTTCCCTT
>NW_015273127.1:0-373 GCF_001447785.1 Gekko japonicus
CATCTTTGGCTGGTAATCCATCTATGAAGACACCTGAAAATGGAGGAACTCCATAAAGACGTGCTTTTGCAACATCCAGGCTGCATTTCTGCAATGGGACTGCCTTTTGAAAATCTTTGGAAATTCAATAAGTCTAAAAAAATGGCAGCTAGCTTGCTGTATAGGATATGTGGTACTGAGCATACCTCTCCAGGGCTCACAGATCTCACTGGCTCCAGTTTTGTTTTGGGGCACAACCTGAAGCGTGGGAGTGGATTTTGAAGACCTTCAATAGTCTGGGACCAGAATGCCTGAAGAACGATTATCTCCCATAAGAGCCCAAAAGTCCATGGAGATAATCTTTGTCGACTCTTCTTTGGGTTTCCTACTTCCC
>NW_015273128.1:0-373 GCF_001447785.1 Gekko japonicus
CTCTGTTTTATTTTTAGCGGACGCTTAGGGGTTGCCCTAGAAAGCCAGTGGCACAATATTCAGGGCTTTTCAGAAGCGATTTCCTTTGTGTGTGCAGGGTGGAAGTGTCCGAGGAGCCCGTGTACGAGAGCCTGGAAGAGTTCCACGTCTTTGTCCTTGCTCACGTGCTCAAGAGGCCCATTGTGGTGGTGGCAGACACAATGCTGCGAGATTCCGGAGGAGAAGGTAAGGGCCACAGCGGTTCGCCTTTGTCCGAGGAAGGCAGCTCTCATCTGGGTCTCGAGGGCCAGCCCGTGTGTGAGACCTGGGAGAGCCCGTTTAGAGGCTTGTTACAGGAGGCAGCGTGGGTGGAGGGTGTCTGTGAACTCCATTA
>NW_015273129.1:0-373 GCF_001447785.1 Gekko japonicus
TTTTTCTACGAAATGACCCCTGGCTTACATTACCTTGAAACCAAGATCAATGGAGATCAACATGTAACTTTTGAAAGTGGTTCTCGGGGAGGTCCACATCCTGGCACAGTGCTCCCAATTCAACCCAGCCCCTTGGTTTCTCTCTCTGCCCGCTCCTGCCCATGATGGCAACAAAGGTGGCTTGTGTGGGTCTCCATCACTTCTCCCATCCAAACCATGGCCAGCTTTGGCAGGGCAGCAGTACGATTCAGACCACACACAGGGCCTGGCAAGGAAGCGGCAGGCTAAACTTGAGGTGCTGGGTAGCTCTGTCTCCAGATCACAGCCAGCAGATCTAATACCCAAGTAACCCAGCACCTCACCGTTCGCCAAA
>NW_015273130.1:0-373 GCF_001447785.1 Gekko japonicus
CTGGGGACCTTCTGCATGCCAAGTAGAGGTGTCCATTTGGCTCAGCCAAGCAGAATATATTCCCAAATAACTGCCTATATGGCAGAATTCGGGGCAGGCAGAGCACAATCAGATTCTCTGATCTCATTCAGCTGCCCAAATATAATGGCCCCAAATAATGCCGAAAATATTAGGCAAGTATTCGGGAGCCCAAATAGTGGTGGGAAAGAAGGGTTTAAGGTTAAGGGACAGCACTTACCTCCTTTTCTTGCCAACCCTGGGCTTTCCCCACCTCTTCCTTAGCTTCCCAGCCTAAGGGGGGGAGTGGGAGTTATTAGGGTTAGGATAAGGGTTAGGGTGAGTGGTAGGGTTAGGGTTATTAGGGTTAAGGTTA
>NW_015273131.1:0-373 GCF_001447785.1 Gekko japonicus
AATCCAGGATGGGCTAAAAAAATAATAATAATGCAACATTACAGCAACATTACAGTTTATCAAGCTGTCAACTTAATCCATGATGGGCTGAGAAGCAATAATTCAGCATTACAGTTCATCTTTCCTAGAGCAGCGGTTCCCAAACTTTTCGGTATGGTGACCCAAAAGTCCAAATTTACTTGGTATGGTGACCCATCCAAGGCTGGCCCAAGGTCTTTTGGCACCCTTGACAAACTGTGACCATGGCACCCAACTAGTTCAGCACTCCATTTTCTACTGTGGCTAACCAGATGTCTTTGAGAAACCAACCAACATTGCACAAAGGGTGCAGTGCAGCTGCCTCGGCTATGAACCCCAAGCAAGTGGCATTCTG
>NW_015273132.1:0-373 GCF_001447785.1 Gekko japonicus
TCTGTTGCTTTAAGGCCCCTACTAGGGAATCTGCGAATCATTTCATGTGTCACGTTAATGTTTACACTTTGCTTCACTTCTGTTTCCAAATCTCTGCTCCGTGCCAGAGTTCTGCAACTCAAATCCCATTGCCATTGTTTATTGGACATCCCATCCTGTCAATTTGTATGGATTTATTCTGTGTAACCTGCCTTGAGCCCCAGGTGAGAAAGGCGGACTATAAATGACGTACATAAATATTTGGTTGTGCACCTCACTGAGACTGCTTATTATACACCCGGGATGCGCATCTGATGCGTGCAGCTCCCAAACTGAGTGAGCCATCTGGGAGCAGAAGTCTGGCCCTGGTGCACTTCCCAGGGCGCCAGTTTGG
>NW_015273133.1:0-373 GCF_001447785.1 Gekko japonicus
TTGAATAAATATTGATTTTTGAAAAAAACCAGTGGGATGCTTTTTTTGCTGAATATTTCTCCTTTTTCCTCAGGATTTCTCCGAGGTGCATTTTGCCAACAAAACAATATATCACAGGAAGAAAGATTTTTTTCCCCTTTCAGGTCAGGAAAACATGTTGGAAACACTTATTTTTGAGCACCTTAGGGTGGCATTTCCAGAATTATTTCTCTCAGTTGCCAAGGCGTGAAGCAGGTCAGGCGGAACAAAGAAATCCGAGACAGGTCAGAGGTCAGGCAAAGGGAGGATGAGGCACAGACGACAGGTCTCCGGGGCATGGCAGAGACCTTGTCATGTCAAGTCAGAAGCCAAGATCCGTCTGATATTAAGCTGA
>NW_015273134.1:0-373 GCF_001447785.1 Gekko japonicus
GAGAGAAGATAAACATGTGATTTCATTAGAAAGTGATAAGCGTTTTTAGATTGATTTAGTTTTCCCCAGCCACACGTTTCAAAATGTCACATTTACACTCAGATAACCTTTCCAGGGAGGGAAACAGGGCTCCGTATGGACATATAAGTATTTTGCTAAATGGTTTCCTGCTTCACTGGATCCCTCCTTCTCG
Organism: Gekko japonicus; assembly: GCF_001447785.1. Taxonomy (NCBI): domain Eukaryota; kingdom Metazoa; phylum Chordata; class Lepidosauria; order Squamata; family Gekkonidae; genus Gekko; species Gekko japonicus. The sequence continues at coordinate 194 of NW_015273134.1, forward strand.
AAAGTCATTATGTTGTTCCTGCACTCCCATTGTAATTGTAATGATTTTGCACCTGCATAAAAAGCAGTTAGCCTCCAGGATCCCTTACTGATTGCTAAGATACCACGTAAGGATTACTTGAGTTGAAAGAGAGCCTCATTCAGGGCTGGTGCAAAGCCAGGTTTCCTCAAAGTTATGTGG
>NW_015273135.1:0-373 GCF_001447785.1 Gekko japonicus
GCCTTAAACAGGCCGCAGCCAAAGGCCCTGTAAAACTGTGCCTTTGCACCTATCGGACCCTCTTGCCAAAGCTGACGGGATCGGGCCCTGAGCCGACTTTCGGGTTCTTTAAAAGGGGAGGGTGAGCCTGCTGTGCCTTCTTAAAAGGATGGCTGCTTTTTGTCTTGTTGTCTTCTCAAGGGGCAATAAATTACCTGCCCATCTCCTGACAAGAGGCAATCAGCTGCAATGGCTGTTGATCACTCCATATTGTGCTTCAGGGCCTAATGGAGTGGCCAATTGGAGGGATTCTTCAGCAAGCGTGTTGGCTTTGTGAAGATCTGGGAACAGACGGGCTTTGCTCAGAGTCTCCGCCGTGTTCCATGAGTAACTC
>NW_015273136.1:0-373 GCF_001447785.1 Gekko japonicus
TTTATTCAGTGAGGCCTTTGTTTAGAAAATTTGTCTATTACATTTATATGCATCCTTAACTTTACCATGGAATTAAGTTGGTATTAATAGGGTTCCTAACAGGTCTCTTTTCCAAGCATTAACCAAGTCCATACCTGCTTAGCTTTCGCAAGTATACTACAAAATCTGCTTTCCAACCATACTTTTGTCTCCTGAAAGTGGCTTTTGTCATGCAATATGACCTTCTGACATTCCTTTAGTTTTTTGTAGGTGTCTGGTAAAGGTTTGTTGAAATGTGGGTATTGGAGCTTGATATATTTGCCCAATTCTCTCCCTTCCATCTGTCTAGAACATTATTCTCTCATACTTTCTCTAATCAGAGTGGTGCACTTTC
>NW_015273137.1:0-373 GCF_001447785.1 Gekko japonicus
GTGTGATGTGAAAAGGAGGTGCTTGCTACCCACAGCATTTTTAAGGAGCTGTGTCAAAATGATTAGCATTTTTTAAAAAAAGCTGCCCAATTAATTGGAGGCACCTTTTAATCTAGCAAACTGATAAGATGACAAACCACCGCAGAGTGAGGCGTTTTACAGAGGTCCGTTATGAGCAGGGAAGCAATTTTGACAACTGTTTTGCAACCCTGCTCATTAACTTGGGAGACAGGACAAACGGAATGACATTTTCCTCTTATGAATAATTCTCAGCACAGGTCTGTATCAAAGCTGACTGAAGACCTATTGACTGGAGAAACTGGATTATCACATAATGTCTGTTGTTTTACATGTATTGTTATCAGAGGTTTGG
>NW_015273138.1:0-373 GCF_001447785.1 Gekko japonicus
ATTTATTTATACCTTCGGCTTATATACCGATAATTATAATATAATTCAATATAATTCAAAAATTATATCAGTAAGTTCTAAGGGAAAATAAGTTGGTGGATCAGGATCAGATCATGTACTCAATCCCTAAGAACAACTTTTTCAGATGTAGTGATAGCCGCATCATTAATATTAGGGACGAGGGAGGACCTAGGATGAAAACTATCCCCATCCTCAACCTGGGTCTCATTGCCAAAACCTTCCTCAGCTTAATCTGATGCACAAGTTTAAAAATGTCAATCCGCCAGCATCCAGCAAGCTCCTTCCATTCAAATACTCTTGGTTCAGGTTTTTGCGCATGCATGTTAGCATCAGTTCCTTGAATGAAAGGGAA
>NW_015273139.1:0-373 GCF_001447785.1 Gekko japonicus
TGAGTGGCAGAGCACATGCTTTGCATGCAGATGCAGTCTCTCTAACTCATGCACAACAAGGGGCATGAAGGGTCCTCAGAAAAGCCAGTCTCTTCCCCCACCCCTGTTTCCTTTTCTTTATGTTGGGTCTTGACGTTGTTTCCCAGATTTACAAGGAACATTCCATTCCCCTCCTCCTTGTCTCCACTTCAGCAACACACACAGTTTCCATCATACACAGCTCAATTTTCAGATGGGTTGTCTTTGCAGCAGAACAGCTGCAGGAGGCAATTGCATTTCACAGGTGCGTGAAATTGTCCCATCTCTCCCACCCAGTCGCTCGACTTCACAAGGAAAAAAAGGAATCAGGAGCTCTGAGCTGGAGAAAACTGAA
>NW_015273140.1:0-373 GCF_001447785.1 Gekko japonicus
CCCCTGAAGTCAAAAATCCTGGCTATGCCCCTGGAGGGATACCCCTATATGCTGACTTTTAGCACACCACTGAAAGGTGTGCTAAAAGGTAAGTTTCAATGACATGGTAAGAACCAGTTCCCACTGAGGTCATCATATACCCAGAAGTAGTTGTACTACATCCTCAATGCACACAGCCATGGTTTGAACTGATAAGGGGCATTGTGTTTTTCAGCAGTATCCTGAAATATGGAGATCAAATTGGATCCATATTCTTCCAAATCAGAAAAATACAGTCCCAGTTTCAGTGTAATTTGGTTACTCTATAGAATTAATTATAGCTGATTTAATTTATAAATTGGCTTCTCCATAGAGCTTAGAAGTAACAAACCCA
>NW_015273141.1:0-373 GCF_001447785.1 Gekko japonicus
CCCGACGGCGGCACCTGTAGCCACTGATCACCCTGCTTCCCCCCCACACGCCCAGCAGAAGCCCGGTGGCGATGCCTGTAGCCACCGATCACCCGGCATGCCCCCCCGAGCCCAGTAGAAGCCTGGCAGCGGCGCCTGTAGCTCCCGATTGCCTGGCTTCCCCCCCCCCGCGCCCAGTAGAAGCCCGGTGGTGGCGCCTGTAGCCATCGAATGCCCAGCTTGCCCCCAGTAGAAGCGGCGCCCCCCCAGCCCCTCACCAGTTCTCCTGCTGCCCGGCAAGCTGGACAGAAGGGAGAAGCTCTCTCAGGCCCCCACGCCGCATCTCCCACCCGCCCACCAAGACGGACATCCGCCCACAAAGATGGATGGCTGG
>NW_015273142.1:0-373 GCF_001447785.1 Gekko japonicus
CCATATGGTTATCACTACAAGAATCGCATAAAAATCCAAGGTGTAGGCTAAACATGGGACTATTACGAGACAAGGATTTTGTAGAAAAAGTTAAGAAAGAAATTAAAGACTTCCTAAAAATTAACAGAACAGATGAAATGTCATTAAATACTATATGGGATACCCTAAAAGCATTTATAAGAGGCCTATTCATAAGTCAAGAAAGTTGGAAAAGGAAACAGAAAAGGGAAAAAATTAATAAATTTACTAAAGAACTTAAAATTGAAGAAGAGAAATGGAAAATCAAAGGAGATGCTAATGGAACGAGAATTAAGATACAGCTCATCCAACACCAAATAAATTTATTATTAACACAGGAAATAGCGAGGAAGAT
>NW_015273143.1:0-373 GCF_001447785.1 Gekko japonicus
GAAGTCAGTGTATAGATTTAATAATGAGTAACTGGTAAATAATCACCATAAAGTTCCCTCATGCTTTATTGCACAGATGTCTCTTCATTTGTTCCTTATGTCTATCATCTCCTGAATTTCCTCCCCAGTGCTTTAACCGCTTCCATCTCCTCTTCCTAGTTCTCCTGCAATCCTTCAAACTAATCCTTATAGAGGCCTCTTTGGTAATGACCTTCACATAATCTGTGTCAATGAAACAAACAAACAAAAGGAATTAATTACCCTCTATCCATAACCTTTGTGCATGCAAATGAAGTTGATTCCTTTCGTGCTTTGCATCAACAATGCTAATGTGGCATCAGATTTCTGGAACTCATTTTGGTTAGGGAACAAG
>NW_015273144.1:0-373 GCF_001447785.1 Gekko japonicus
CATAGCAGAAGGGGGTGGTGCATTGACACTGCTAAAAATCAGTTGACGCTGTACATGGATTTTAGTTAACCATCTCACTGATCCAATTTTTTAAGACTATGAAAATGATCAGAGTTAAGTCTCAAGAGACTATTATCACATATCCAGTTAAGCATATGTTCCCTATGGTCTTCAATAGTAAATGTAAGGGAGATATATCCTTATTAATCTGAGGCACTGTATTTGTGTTGAAAATTTACCACATTAGTCCCTGCAGTGGTTTTGTCAAATAAGGAATCATGGCTTTAACTTTTATACATAAATAGATGTGAAAGCAAAAGAAATGAAAGCTTTTGTAAGTACCACCTGGCTGAATATTGTTGCTTGGACCTTT
>NW_015273145.1:0-373 GCF_001447785.1 Gekko japonicus
GTCATGGCCCTCAGTTTGCAAGATCTGAGAAGGATGTTCAGAATAGGACATTTGGGAGGTCATCAATTCAAGGAAGCACCTTGATGGTGCTTGGCACAGACTTGTTTTTCATTCTAGAATCAGTTCTGGGTAGTCAGAGACTAAAGAAAGTATAGAGGGCTGATAGTGGGATGTTTATCAGGGATAGTGATACTTTTAAATGGGGAAATGTTTTCTTAGTCATATAGCTTCTACTGTTCTAAAGATCCTTTTGTTTTTGTCCAGGAGACCCTGCTGGTATGCCAGCTCGTTTAACACTGGAATTTAGTGCTTTTGATGTGTAAGTAATTTTTCAGTTCTTGTCAAACTTGTCAAAGAATTAGACCTGCCGTGT
>NW_015273146.1:0-373 GCF_001447785.1 Gekko japonicus
CTTGCAGAAATATCAGATTGCCTACTATGTGGGACAGGATGGACTGCAGGTCTGATGTGGCAAGACTGCTTTTATGTCTCCTGCACCTGGTTAGGATAAGTTAACAGGGGGCTGCATCCTACATCCACTAAGTGAAGAGCCTTGCTCCCGTGGAGGAAGTTACAGTAGCTAACGAGTTACATCTGAATCCATTACAGTTCTTCTTCCTTCTGAATTATGCATTCCAAGTCCACATGTAGATGTGGGTTCAGAGGCACAGGAATCACTCAAAGGAATGGTCTCAAAAATGAATAATATAAGACCTGAACTGGTACCAGAGTACTCAACCTAATTATAACTGTGGGCCAAGGCTATTTCACTCATGCCATTTTTC
>NW_015273147.1:0-373 GCF_001447785.1 Gekko japonicus
TGGGATATCTCTTAACAGATAATCACGCTTTCAAGTTGCAACTAGCCCATACCTGGTGTTGCTGGCAGCGGCTAGGGAGATTCACTCCTGCCACCACTCTGGCATGGGTTGCCTTGGGAGGGCCCACAGCACCCACCTTATCCCTTTGTACAGCACTTTTAAAGCAGCTTTCTCCTTGTAGATGACCCAATGAGGCATGAGGACCCAGGCAGAGTAACAACCAGTTTTATTAAGAGATTTAAGAACGGCTTTAGATCTATAACAAGTAAGAAAAATGAGCAAAGTAAAGGCAGGTAAATCAGTAAAACAATAAATCCTAACGCGTCTGTCTACATCAGGGGTGCCGAACTCATTTTTATGAGGGCCAGATCTG
>NW_015273148.1:0-373 GCF_001447785.1 Gekko japonicus
ACTGAACAACTCGTCTTTTAAAACAAAGCGATTACGTTACCTAGAAAAGCAATAGCTTAATGCAGCAGTGTATGGAGTGCCCCACAAAAAAGTATGTTTTTTACAGACTAATTCATTCCCCCACACACACACACACAAGATGGAGTGGCGTGTATAGTTTAAGAACCTACAAAACGAAGGGGTATGCTGGGTGTTTATACCAGCAATGAAACCAGAGCCTGTGCTGCTACTAACTACACTAGCCTTCAACGACTCTCTTCAGCATCAAATCTGGTATTCTGACAAATTGCCACCTTTGGTGCAGATGTGACTAACAGCTACACTTCCTACTGCTAAAGTGAAGTGGAGCTTGTTCAGAGATGACACAAATGCC
>NW_015273149.1:0-373 GCF_001447785.1 Gekko japonicus
CCAGAAAATCCCAGAATGGACCCTGGTTACCCTACTATGACCAGGCAACCTTACTAGGTAACTGATTTCCTTTTAACATTTATTCATGCAAGACCCTCCAGTTCAGGTACCATTTATATTCTCAGTGACAGAATACAAAACCTGAACTTGGAAGGGGATATATTCTTTGCGTACCTGACTGTCCAGCCCCAAGAAGATCAGCATCAGGAAAAATAAGCAGGACCAGAGCTGAGATACGGGCATCAGGGTGACTGCTTTGGGGTAGGCAATGAATGCTAGGCCAGGACCTGCCAATCAAACAAAACATGGGTGAACAGATGTTCCACTACCACCAGCATCCTACAACAGGCAAACTGCACACATGTATTTTGAC
>NW_015273150.1:0-373 GCF_001447785.1 Gekko japonicus
ATTTGGCAGCTTGCTGACAGACTGCTAACTTTGCAGGATACTGTCTGGCGAAGCTGATTTCATACCCTTTCAGTTCAAAAATTCCGACTTCTGACATTGGTTCTGTGGTTGTTGTTTTTTTTACCAACCAAGTTAATGAAATTTGATAGAAATAATATCATTAAAATGGTTGCCTGTGTTTTTACACTGACTGCATAGAAATAGATCGATGGTATACAAAAGCCATGAAAGAAGTAAGAATAATTGAAAATGTTGTGAAAGATGCAAACGAATCAGAAACAGCATGAGTGAAAACGGGCAAAATAAAGAGGATCACAGTGACAACATACAAAAGCAAACAAAAATGCACATTTATATATACCTAGAAAAGAGC
>NW_015273151.1:0-373 GCF_001447785.1 Gekko japonicus
CTGGCTTTCGAGCAAGGGAATCTTACCTTACCCATGACTGTATGAAGACCCAGGCAAGATATATTTAGGCCCCTCTTAGTCACAAAATTTCTAAGGTCACACCTTATATCTGACTCGTAAATAAATACGTGTGAAGTTCTATTGAAGTGTCTAACATGTCCTATGAAAACACCTGTAAGAAACGACCCTTTCTATTTTTTCTTTCTTTACATGATGTGAAGAAATGCCCTCTGCCCTAGAGTCCGCTACAGTATTTCAGAGATTGGGACGACACTCTGTAACTTGGAAACCAGCCACAAACTCTTAGCTAAATAATATCTATTAAGGTACAAAATTGGACATAATCACCGAAATTACATCCCAATATATAAAC
>NW_015273152.1:0-373 GCF_001447785.1 Gekko japonicus
TGCAACTTGATGGCACTTTACATACATACGCACAGGTCCCATGACTCTGAGAGTCTCTGTCCTCCTTTCCTGAACTGATTTACAGCCACTGCAAAAAGCAGAGGTGGAAAGAAAGGACCCTTTGGGGAACAAGCAACATTTCAGTTTCCCCCTACAACTTTAATAAGGGGATAGCATCATCTTGTCCGTCACTAGGGAAGCATCAGAGCCCTGCAGACATCACTAGCACTTCATGCAATTCCTACGCTCATCTCAGGCCTATTTGCATGTCCAGCAACTCACACACTTCCCGCTACAGAAACAACTTTCGTTGCTACTGACTGCAGTGAAGGAGGCTTACAAAATGCTCCCTCCCCAGTCTAAAAACATGGGA
>NW_015273153.1:0-373 GCF_001447785.1 Gekko japonicus
GCAGGCCAATATGGCTATCCTCTGAAACACAGATGCACACCATTTACTGAGGTTAGGAAAGGGTTAATTAGAATGGCAGAACATAGAAAAAATACAAAATTTGTTAAAAGAGGTGGGAATGTTAAGGCAGAAGGTAAGGCTTGACAATTGTTATGTCAGAAGCTAAATAAAAGATGTGCTGAAGGGATCATCTCTGGGTATCTATTTTCATAATAAAAGAATTAACAAAGTGACCCCTTGTGGTAACTCCTGTTGTTAAAAGGCGTGAAAATGTATTACTAGGGGATTATTGTGCACCAATTTACAATCATGAAGGGAACATCAATTGACACCCTCAGTTATCAATATAAAAGACTGAGTATGGGTACAAAAG
>NW_015273154.1:0-373 GCF_001447785.1 Gekko japonicus
CCCCCCCTTCTGCACAAGTGACTTAAATATCAGGCTAGAAAAAGGCTGCTGGATGATGTCATCGGTCTCAATGTCACAGAAAGCACCAAATCAGTCCACAGGCTCAGGAGAGGGGCTGTCTAGACAGATGTCGCACTAAACTCTTGTATACTGCCAGATGGTGGGGAAAAATACTGTGCTAGAGCTATTACTAGAATCCAAAGGGTGGCAATTTAGATAGCCACAAGAATTTAAGAGGAATAATGCCTGCAAAGATATCGGTCTCCAAACACACACAAAATTTTTAAGGGAAAGTGCTATACTTTTGTTTTATGCTTGGTTTGTACAGTACTGAACAGATATACATATGCACCACATGGATTTTTGAAGCAAT
>NW_015273155.1:0-373 GCF_001447785.1 Gekko japonicus
TTTCAGAGCTCTCTCAGCCACACCTACCTACGATGGAATTAGAAAGTTGGAGCAGGCTTTGAAACAGGTTAAAAAATGAACCACTGGGGAGTAAATTCTGTACAAGGACTTTTCTTCCTCAGTCCTCCATGTTTGAAGCCCCAGGCATTTCCAGATCAGAAACAAAACATCAGCACACACCAGGTGCTTAGGACTGGTTCTTGGTACAACCAATACTGTGTGTAAGGGAGGGGGGAAATGATGCACTGTGGGAAAAACTACAGCAGAAACTGGAAAAGTCTTGTTGGACAACCCACTAAGTCTTGCTAGTTAAGGTCCATCAACCCAGAATCTATATCCCTATTTTGAAGTTGGTCCATTAACCACACTTATT
>NW_015273156.1:0-373 GCF_001447785.1 Gekko japonicus
GAAACTGTCCCCAATCCTCAGGGCAGCTGCACTTGTGAAAGGGGAAGGAACAATTTCTCCCCTTCCACCTTCCTCACTTCAGCCCCCTCCCTCCAAATTGCATGGCTATTCCTCTGTGTAGGCCCCACAATCCCAGGACTGATCTTTCATGGGATCTGAAGGGACCATAGGAACAGAGAGGAATGGAGGAAAGCTCCATGTTCCACGCAGAGAGGTCAGATCCATCCTGGCATTCTTCAACCCGTGGGTCAGGAGACTCAGGTGGACTGCAGAGCCCCACCTGCTGGACTGTGAGCCCCTTCAAGGGCCTGGTTTTTTTTTGCTGTTGGACCTGCTGCTGGTGTATCGGTAAAAAGAGCAAAGGCCTCCAGCC
>NW_015273157.1:0-373 GCF_001447785.1 Gekko japonicus
CAGGGCTCTTCTTATGTTCTTACCTCAGATACAAAGATTTTTTAAAAATGTATTTATGTCATTTCCCAGAGATGATTGTCACATTCAGTTGCCAGTCACGGACGGAGTGTTTGATAAGAGCATGCAGAGAAATCAAACGATATACATGAGCAAATGAGCAAGGAGAAATTGGCAGATGTTACATCTATGTGTAAACCTTCAAGAGAAGGCAGACCTCCAAAGCGTAGCCACCCAGTGGCGGGAAGCCACCATTGCTTACAGAACTAAACGCAAGGATGTTGACACACTGTTATCTTAGGCAGATCTACCTGAGAGCAAGTGCCCTTCCCCTCAGTGGGACTGACTTGTGAGTAAAAATGCAAAGGATGGTGCC
>NW_015273158.1:0-373 GCF_001447785.1 Gekko japonicus
GATCTCCTTTCATGGCTGAGGTAGAGTGTCATTTTTTGCTGGCTTCATATTATTTCTATGGCCTAGTTTTTGGACCAGTTAAGTCATAAGAAAGGATGGCAGGGTTTCTCAATCCAGGTAGGATGAACTGGTGAGTACCATGAGGCCTCCAAAGATGCATGAACATTCCCAGAACTGCCCATCATTCATTGTATGGAGGGGTGGTGAGTTAACACCTTTGGTACTGAACAGCATCCACCCAACCCTTAGTTGTCTGGGTAGCATTTTGGGTGAGGGTGATGAAGCTTAGCACGTCTTGGCACAGTTCATATGCAGGAAAGGATAAACACGGTTTGTGGCTGTTGCTCGCTAAGGGTCCAATCAGACGGCTCTT
>NW_015273159.1:0-373 GCF_001447785.1 Gekko japonicus
ATTTATACCCCGTCCTCCCCGCAAAGCAGATGCCACATATTTTATGATCAGAAAGATGGTTGCTACATGCTTTATGACCCTTGAAGCAAGCCACAGTGCAACTTGGGGAAAAAATGACTTGTGTGGTATCATGGGATACATATGTGTATAAGAAATGGCTGAACTTTGCTTTATTTCCATTCCTCAAATAGTGCTGTGAATAAAACCATCCAAACTTTATTATAACTTCTAAGGTCTCTGTCACTGTGGATGTCTGTCTGCCCTTCATTAAGAAGAGTATTCTATTCACTGTTGTGTCAGCAATCCCATAAACAATGTAGTCTTTTTCTAACAGTGCTTTTTTAAAGTCCATACAGAAAACTCAGACATGTCT
>NW_015273160.1:0-373 GCF_001447785.1 Gekko japonicus
ACAGGGTGGGGATTGAAGGGGGCTTCTCAGAAGATCAGGCTCTTCGGACAGATGAGCCTGCCAGTTTGGATCTTATGAGTTCATGGTCCCATTATACTCTGGGTGTATCATCCAGACTCACTTTGAGCAAGGCCAGAAAGAATTCCCCTCCACAAGGAAACTTAACTGATCATTTAAGTACAAGGCACCTGAGCTGTAAATGGTGTGATCTTGGTTTTCCTTTTGGGTATTGGGCCTGGCCTGGGGTTCTAATGTATTTGGGAATAATTCCTGTTGACCTTGATGACACTTCTTTTTGCACAGTAAGGGTGCTTTCTTGCATCAATGTTGACAGAAGCTTCACTGATGCAAACACCTCCCCCCCTTTGCTCTC
>NW_015273161.1:0-373 GCF_001447785.1 Gekko japonicus
GGGTGCACTATAGGCCTATGCAGATGTTGCATTCATGCAAATTGTATTTATCAACACTGATGTTCCCATGATGCACCTGATACCTGTGATCCTTGTATTGCATGAACTGGGTAATGCATGGATTTTTCATGCACATACTGCTTCCATACTTACAGACCAGAGCTCCAGGCATTGTCCAGTTCACACAATATGCAATTTTGTGTATTGAGTGCATTGTGGAGACCACCTGCTCCCCACAAACAGAGCCAGTGGGCTCCCTGTTTACATGAATAAATGTTAGCAATAGAGTTTTGTCAGACCAGCATCCTAAGCATCATTATTAGGCAGTAAGTCCTGTCAACTGATTGCTGGTGAAACTGAAGAGCATCCTTTA
>NW_015273162.1:0-373 GCF_001447785.1 Gekko japonicus
GACCGAGGGTCTGATTCAGTATAAGGGAGATTCGTGCGTGTTCATAAGGAGGACCTTTTGAGGCTCATTTGTTTGGGCAACTTTGCTTCCAGTTAATTCCAAGGAAACACTGCCACTCACAAGAATACTAAGATGCTACCTTAATGAGGTATGAAGATGCAAGAAGACAGTGGCTCAGTTAAATGCTGCCAAGTTTCCTCTTGGAATCTCCAGAGCATTGGCCACTCACTCAGGACCGAAGTCCTCAGATGCAACAAGGGCATTTCTGGTACCAGTCTCAGCAGGTTCTAACGGGGTCTCACCGGAGCGCAAACGCAAGGGTGTCCTGGGAATCTATTCCACATCTCTCTCAAGAGCCAGTTTGGTGTAGTGG
>NW_015273163.1:0-373 GCF_001447785.1 Gekko japonicus
ATAAGGCTAAAATTATAAAGGTGCCTATCTATATGAATAAAAGATTCTTTAGGATTCGCTATAAACAGAATCATATCGTCTGCAAACAGACTTATTTTTGCCTTTTTTGTATTTACAGAGAGACCAGACCAATGTGGATCATTTCTAAGGAGATGGGCAAGGGGTTCTAAAGCTATGTTAAACAAAAGGGGCGACAGGGGGCAACCCTGCCTAGTGCCTCGCGTCATAGGCTGGGGTGCAGTATTAATATCATTTATTCTAAGTAAAAATAAAGAAGAGCTGTAAATAGAGTGAATGACATGTACAAATTTGGCACCAAAATTCATATGCTCCAGCAGTCGTGTCAAATAAAGATGTTCCAAAGAATCGAACG
>NW_015273164.1:0-373 GCF_001447785.1 Gekko japonicus
TAAAATGAGACTTCCTTCCGAGTAGACCTGCTCAGGATTGATCCAATATACATGAAAAACAGCATTAACATGTTAAAATCTTGCATATTGCTGGGGAGGAAATTGGGAACATCTGAGTAAGACCTAGGCTGAGCATTTGCCCCTCCCCTTTTATGCGGGAACTGGAAACTTGGCCTTGCTCAGGGACATGACCCAAAGGCCTTGGTGTCTGGCCCTGTGTGAGCCGTGCCAGTAGAAATCGTACATAGCCTGGGATATCCTTGTCAATCATCACCTGCTTTAAGGTCATCCTAGGGGCCTGTCAGGTTGTATATTTTTATTCTAATTATTCAGATATCTGAGGAAGGGAGCTTTGACTTCTGAAAGCTCATAC
>NW_015273165.1:0-373 GCF_001447785.1 Gekko japonicus
CTACTGAGTGGGGATCTGAACACATGAAGGTCCCTTCTAGTGAGTCAGTCCATTGGTTCATCAAGAGCAATGTTGCCTACATAAAGTGACAATAGTTCTCTGGGCTCTCAAACAGAGGTCTTTCATGCCACCTACCACCTGATCCTCTCATCTGATGCTTCTGCTGGGGGACTGAATTTGTGATCTTCTATATGCAAAGCTGGTGGTTCTGCCACTGGGCCGTGGCCCCTCCCTAATTTGAACTTGGTCTCCCAGGTGTAGTCTGACACTGTCTAACCAGTGCACTATCCTTCCCCCCCCCATATCAAGTCACATTATGGTGACCTCTGGTGGGATTTTCAAGCCAAGAAACATTCAGAAGTGGTTTGCCATT
>NW_015273166.1:0-373 GCF_001447785.1 Gekko japonicus
TGATATTTTTAGTTGGTCATAATGCAAGACATTTGTATATACAAGATACCACCTTTTACATTGTGGTCATGGCTTCCCAAGTCACACCTCTCCCTCTTTCCCAGTACACACCTCATTTAAACAGTAAGGCTTTTTGGCAACAATTTAATGGAGAATGATGGAGAATGAATGCCCATGGGAAGATGCAGCGTTGTAGTAGCAAGCAGCTAGTTTAGCCTATGTGCACTCACTAGAAAATGGAGACAGGTCCTCTAGGTGTACAGCTGCCTCTCATCTCAGTTGGGAACCTACCTCTCCCCCACCATGGTTTCCAGCATGCAGAGATCTGGCAATGCACGTGCACCTAAGTACACACACACTTGTACACATGCAT
>NW_015273167.1:0-373 GCF_001447785.1 Gekko japonicus
CAGCCATTTTCTCCAGAGGGACAGATCTCAGTAGTTTGGAGATCAGCTGTTCTGCAAGACCTCCAGGCCCCTGCTGGAGGTTGGCAAACCTAGTTGAAGGGAATGGGGTTTCAGAAAAGAGATTTTACAAAAAGAAAAGGAGGTAGAGAAAGGAGGTCAGTTTAATGGTTTTAATTTTTATCAATTGTAGCCAGACTGATCTTCCCTAAGGTGCAACTGGCCTGTGGTCTAGTCCCTTCTTTGGTGACAGAGGCCAAATGTCTTTCCTCTCACTTTTGCAAGCCCTGAGCAGTTGTCAACTAGAGCAGAAGTGAAAGAAGGTTTATGGTCTCTGTACCTGCTTATTGAGCTGCAGTGGCCCAAGTGGTTAAGA
>NW_015273168.1:0-373 GCF_001447785.1 Gekko japonicus
TTACTGTCACCATCAGAAATTAGCCCAATTCACTTTAGTCGCTTTGCCTTAACCATCGTTTTGAATCTACATAATAAAAGCACTCTGGACTTCTATGGTGGTATTACACTTTTCTCATTTCAAACACAGGATCTATTCAGTTAAATAAAATGAAGCCACAGGAGATAATCTGAAATGAAACACTTCTAAACCCACTGATTTCAGTGGGAGTAAGACAAACATTCACTTCTCTTTCCTGCAGGCCGCTCAAATACGTATCATGTCATTATCACATATTTTTATAGTTCCTCGGTAAAAGGGGAGCTCGGATGTTTTCCCCCTCACCGAAGTCTCCCAATTCACCATTACAGAGGGGAAGAATCAGGGGTCATTT
>NW_015273169.1:0-373 GCF_001447785.1 Gekko japonicus
TTTAACGATGAATATTTGTGTTCTAAAGTTATGACAGATGACTATTATGTACAAGGAATATAAAGCACTTTGATGTGCTCCCTCTTCAGGTGCTTCTCACTGTTAAAACTTTTCCCACTTTTATTAATACAGTAGCTTCACATGTAAATTGTTGCAAGAGTAAGTAGGCGGGCTGTCTGAGGCAAACAAGAACATCCACTGATTTCCTCTATGCTTGCATCCACTGCTACAAAAGAATCACACTGCACAAATGCACAACACAACATTCCTCTGAAGCACACAGAATAGGTGAACGGTTTGTTTCTTATCTGCAGACTAATGATGCACCATAGGGTACCCTCATCCAGAGATTTTGAAAGCACATAATTTTTTT
>NW_015273170.1:0-373 GCF_001447785.1 Gekko japonicus
CAGACCGGCAGCAGCTCTCCAGGGTCTCTACACTGGTTCAATTTGCTACTGCTGGTTTAAAGAACGCAGAACAGGAGCAGTTCTGCACCACATCAGGGCTAAAATGTGTGGTCAGTACCGTACCAAGCTATTGCTTAGCACCCCAGCCAAACCGCAAAGGCTCAATTTGGCTGGGTAAACACAGCCTTTCTGTCATCAATGGTACATACTCTTACTAACAGCTATACATGTTAATAAGAAATAATGTTATGAGTTTTCAGAGTTTTGTAGACATTCTGTTGCTGCAATCCTTATGAAGACTTCGATTAGGAAACTAATTAAGTACGTTAAGGGGGTTCTCTTTTATTTTTTATTTTATTTACTTCATTTATAC
>NW_015273171.1:0-373 GCF_001447785.1 Gekko japonicus
CAGTGAAATGGGAGGGGGCCACTGAATTTGGCCTTTCTAATAAATCGTTAACCAAAAGAATCAGCACCCTCTCTGCTTTTAAGTTACAGGGCCACCAAGACGAAACAACGTTTTCACTGTAAAAGTGTTGGAGAGTATCTGAATGGCACCTCCACACACCACCCACCCACCTGAATTTGCTGCCCTACTCTACGCTCCAAGCTTGAGTGCTTGCTAACAGCATTGATTACCATTTCCATTTCTGAAGTTAGCCAGAAACAATGCTTGCTCAATGGCTTTGAGTGGCCAGTGGCTACCTGCTAGGAGCTCCTCCTAAAACTCTTCTGCCATCATGATCACAACAACTTCAGAAATGAATCCCAAACTCTTTGCT
>NW_015273172.1:0-373 GCF_001447785.1 Gekko japonicus
TCCTTCCTTCTTCCTCCTTCTTCCTTCTTAATGGGGCCGTCCCTCTTTCCCAGACTTGGATTGCTCACTCGCCCTCATTCCAAGCGATGGATCTTGGCCAGGCTTACGTCGGAGTCCCACCTGCATTGGCAGAGAGCTTGACATCCTTTAAGAAACTCATAGCATCGAAGCGAGCTCTCCCTGGGTAGGGAAGGTCTGTGCTAAACACACACACACATACACCCCGACCTATCTCAGCTTGCCAAAGGCAACAGCGTCACAGCGGTTGATACGATTCCGGGGCCAACCGAGGCAGGGCTGCCCTGTAGGTGCTTCCCTCTTTGCCCGAGGCGGCCAGCTCCAAACCGCAACCCAGGTGCCTGGCTTCGAAGTC
>NW_015273173.1:0-373 GCF_001447785.1 Gekko japonicus
AAAGTCACTCCACCGCAAAAGGGCTGGATCCAGACAAGAGCTGTTTTCAGCCACTATCTCCACTGGCCTCAGAGCTGCACAAAATGCCAATATAAATGCTGCCTGGAACATGACACGGTTGTAGAAAGTGGTGCACACGCTGTCCACTGCCCATAACAAGCATTGTAGCATCTCCACAGAGAGTGGAGTCCAGCCTCTCCGCTGAATGTCTCCCCGCCTGTGGAAGGCGATTACCATGCGAGAAATGGCAGAGTCCTGAAGGGGATCTGGAAAACGAAGCATCCGGGCGATGTACGAGAGTCCGGCCAAGTACCCAAGAATCTGGGGTGAAGACAGGAACTGCGAATCCAGAGCCACCAAGAAGCCGCGGATC
>NW_015273174.1:0-373 GCF_001447785.1 Gekko japonicus
GCCTGCCCCACACCATTAAGTAGCGAGAAAAATGTTTCTACCAGTTAGGTTTGGAGACAGAACCCGAACTGGTTTCTGTTAAACCAGTTTAGGACTCCAGATAATCCGGTACGATCCAGTAATCAGGAGGGAGGAACTTTCATTATGTAGCAGAGGAACAGTTCTTATTTTTGACAAAAGTTAACCTGCCATTTCTCCCATGTTCATCCATGAACCTGAAGCACTCTCTGGTAGTCCACAGCTAAAACAATCAGAATGCTGTGCGGGGAAGAGATGGCAAACTCCCTAGAACGAAGAGCACACGGAACACAAACAGTGCCCGGTCGCATTAACCGCACCCCAATTCTGCTGCGGTGGCTCAGTGGTTAAGACG
>NW_015273175.1:0-373 GCF_001447785.1 Gekko japonicus
GTAATTTATTTATTCAAACTATTTCTGTTCAGTGGTTTCCATGTATGCGGACAAGACCATAAAAATTAAAACCCGCAACAAGTTTTCAGACAATCAGCCTAACAGAAGGTCAGTTTTCAAAGTCTAAATAATTGAACTTTTCATTCTTTCTCCTAAAGATCACCAGAGATGACATTCTCACAGTTCTCTGTGTAGCACTTTGCACACGGCAAGTGTGCTAATAACAGCAGTCCTGTTAATAATAGCAGTCCTGTGAGGTAGGCCAAGACAGCTACTTTACTATCTGAATGACACTGGAGGAGCAGCACTGAACTCTGCACACCGTGGCTAAGTTCAGACGTTGGGTTTGCTTTAGTTATGCCCGGTTTATAAC
>NW_015273176.1:0-373 GCF_001447785.1 Gekko japonicus
GGTATGTTCAAAAATAGCAATCCCTGTCACATGTATGAGCCTACACAAACAGGTTTCACTGCAGATGTTTGGCTAAATGTAGATGTCATGGGAAGGGCCAGCATTTTTGACCCCAATACCTTACTATCTGTGAACAGAGAACATAACTCTAAAATATCTGCATAAGGTTATAATCTTATCATTTTTCTTTGGTTGATTTTATTTAACATAGAGTTGCTATCAAGAAGCTGGTTTGTACAGCTCCTCTCTCTCGTGGAATTAGACCAATAACATGTGATCCTAAACTCTGTTTTTAAGGTACTGTTTTAATGACAGTGTGAAATGTGCTGCACATGTACCACTCCCGCCCATTCTTAACCTTTGACAAAAAAAA
>NW_015273177.1:0-373 GCF_001447785.1 Gekko japonicus
TCAACATCTGGCGCTCTGAGCTTCTCACTCGTTGTTTCATACTTCAACTTGTTCATATTTTGCTGAACGTGAACAGCGGCTGCACCCCTTGGGGGGACTGAGGGGCCTTTGCCACTCAATAGGCCGACAAGGGCCTCATGCACAATCGGAGCGGTTCTGGACCCTCTCGGCCACGCCGCCTCTCCTGAGTCATCCCCCCACCCCCCGCCGCCCAGATGAGTGGGAGGGGGAATTCTGGGATAGAAAGTAAGATGCGCTCTCAAAGAATACTCAAACCAGCCTCGTGGCTCTATTCTTTACCGCCTCACTTCTCCACTTGTTTACCTGAGAATAAATTCCATTGGTCTCAGTGAGACTTCTCCCCCCCACCCCC
>NW_015273178.1:0-373 GCF_001447785.1 Gekko japonicus
TGCAATTCTAAGAATACTTTCCTGGGAATAAGTCCCGTGGGACAAAATGGGACTTATTTCTGGGTACACATGCTTAGGAGCTCTCCAAGTCCATCCAGCCACTGCATTCCACTGTACGTGCTGATCTGACTAATGATGGGGGGAAACCGTGGCAGCCTGTATTTCATTATCCCTTCAACGATGGTCTGAAACACTCCCCAACCCTTCGTGAGCCTCCAGTCACATATGCCTCTAAAGTCTTCCAGAAGACATGGAAATTCAAGTCTTGTCGCTTTATATCCCGATACGGTTTTGCACCAGCTCGCTTTCTCCATGCTTTAGTGTTATTTAGAGGGCAAGAAAATGATGACATATGATTTTTCTTTCTTTCTTT
>NW_015273179.1:0-373 GCF_001447785.1 Gekko japonicus
CCCCCCCCCAGCACCACAGTATGGAGCCAGTGACTGCAGGCTCCAGGATGCCAGTGGGGAGACAGTGACAGCCAAGCTCCCTCCTTCCGTCCTGCTGAGGCAGATGGTAAGGGAAGCCCCAGAGGTTGGCAAGGCAGGGCAAGGCCCCGCACCTGGGAAGAGTGAGCAGCCAGCGGAGTCCGGGTCTGGCAGGTCTACCCAGCCGATCAGGATGTAGGAGGAAGAGGCAAGTCCTCACCCAGGTGCGACGGGCCCAATGCAAGGAAGCACTTTGGCCCACTCAGCTGCAAAGAAGAGCAGCATGGCCTGACGGCCGTGCTGAATAACATCAGAGTAGCCAGTCAACAACAGTTTGTCCTGACACAGGGGTGGG
>NW_015273180.1:0-373 GCF_001447785.1 Gekko japonicus
GCTCCACCCCAAAATCTCCAGGAATTTTCATACCCCCGGAATTGGTAATCCTAGTGGGGAGGTTGTATATTTTGAATATTTGGGACACAGTGGCCTACATCCAGCCACATTGTCCCTCCAAAGCAACAGTGCTTTTGTTTGTTGAAGAAGGGAGCAGAGATTTCTGCCAATTCGCTCCTCCCACTTTGAACTCCCATTTTCCCTCTTACAATGTTGCTGGGGCTAGTCAGCTGCGCAGGAATGGGAAATGGGAGAGTGCCACTCTGAAAAGTCTGCGGATAGGTGGATATTTGCCCATATTTTGTATGGGAGAGAATACACGGCTATAGACTTCTCTCAGGTAGATAAAATATTTGCATCGCTTGCAAATGCT
>NW_015273181.1:0-373 GCF_001447785.1 Gekko japonicus
CTCATAATCTACCTAGGACTACTCATAATCTACCCAAGGCTAGAAGTTGCCTGCCTTGGAGCTGGGCAAGTGGCACATGGTGCAAAAGGTGACCCTGGGCATAGGTAGGCTACATCTGTCCACCACCTTCTCTGCAGGTGCACCACACCAAATGGCTGCTTGGATTGTTTGGGCAGTGAACCACCCCTGTGGCAAAAGGGAACGGAGAAGAATAAATGGAGAAACCGAACTTTAAAACGCTGAACTCAAAAACCAGACCAATAACTGTTAGCCACATGGAAGGGAATTTGGTTATGATGACTGAAATTCTGCCCTGCAGCCACAGTCTGCATTGGGCCTATAGCTGCTATTTGACTGAAACAAACAAATAAAA
>NW_015273182.1:0-373 GCF_001447785.1 Gekko japonicus
TTAATCTGGGCTTTATGAACCTAAAATTTACATTTGAAAGACATGGGGAAAAATCTGTGATCTGTATCTAGTTTGACTCCACATAGTCATGCCTTCTGCCTAGTATCCATCAGCGAATAACATCCTCCTCCTTTGGAATCCTGGAGTTCGGAGGAAAAATACAAAGCAGGAAGGAAACATACATGTGTGTTTAGTACCTTCTCAAAATGAATGGGCTCCAAACGACTGGAGAAGAGCGCATCTTGTTCCTCCAGCTCTCGCCTTAGCCTTGCCAAGTCCTGCCTCAATTCTGCCAGCCTTATCTCATCTGCAAGACACAATTGGAAACAAAGTCTAGTAGTGCAAGATCTTCAGAGCAATGCAGGGAGAAAAA
>NW_015273183.1:0-373 GCF_001447785.1 Gekko japonicus
ATCACTTTGCAGCCCTGCTGGCCAGCTTATCTGGGCACCAGCCCATCTTTGCTGGAGCACCTGCAGATACAGGTGAAGGGGGGCCTCCCCCTATCAGATTGGTCTTGGGGCTGGAAGCAGTCCTATGGAGCCAGCTGATGGCCACTGCTGTCTGCCCCTGGCTTCTTCAGGCTAGTACCAGAAGGCACTGAGGCAAAGAGCAGATGGTGGTCATCTTAAATGCAGGGTCATCTGCTTTTGTCCATAACCTTTTCTAAATAGGATTGTCTTACATTAAGTGTTGCCTTCCTTTTGGGCCAATATGGCACATGGTGCTGGAAAGTGTCACTGAGTTGCAGCCAACGTGTGGAAACCCAGTAGGGTTTTCAAAGCA
>NW_015273184.1:0-373 GCF_001447785.1 Gekko japonicus
CTCATTGAGACAGGTGGACTATAAATAAATAAATACATAATAACATAAACCCAGGTTAGATAAACCAGTTTCACAGCCTCCTCCTCCCACCATGCAGACGGCATGAAATGACTGGAGTGAAAACAAATTTGCCCACAAGAATTCAGAACTGCATACCATTCCTTTCTAGGAATGTTGATGCTGAGAGTTCACTGGACATTCAAATATTCAAAATAAATATTCAGCACTGTAGTAACTGATGAATGCTGCAATCTGGTCAATCCAAGAAGGGTTATCCCTGGTGTTAAGTGCTACCACTTACAAAGTAGGGAAGGTTACTATAACTGGGATTGTAGGAACCATCCGTAATTATCCCTTAAGTGCTTCCTGCATC
>NW_015273185.1:0-373 GCF_001447785.1 Gekko japonicus
ATCTGGCCCTCATAACAAATGAGTTCTACGCCCCTGGCTTATATCATAATCCTATGGAGTTACATCAGTCAGGTATCTTCATACTCTTCTTCCATTATCTGTTTCTGTGAACACAGGCTCTGTGCCTTCAGCAAATACAGCAGACCTATTTGGTCTGTCACACTGCAGGTATCAATAGTCCATAATGCCCAAAGCAAAGCTCTGGGATGCAGACAGACTGCTAGCTGCCACTCACCAGGTATAGATCTGAAGCTCACTGGAGGGTACATTTCCTCGAGAAAACTCATCCATGCGGTGGTGGCGCCCATTGTTGGTGGTGAAGACCCGTAGTAAAAGGGGGCAGGTCTGCAAGGCAAAGGGCATACAATTAATC
>NW_015273186.1:0-373 GCF_001447785.1 Gekko japonicus
TGGACCAAGTACTGATCCCTGCGGTAAACGATTCAGTGTAGAGTTGGACAATGTTGAAAAAAGTTTAATGTTCCCCCGTTTTAGAGTGTTTTTCATTCCACAGTTCATACTCAGACAGAGCTGCAGACCAAAGTGCCCCACAAGGCCTAAGTTTTCAGCAGTCTTTGATCTTTGACAAGGGACCAAAAATAGTATTCGAAACTCCTCTCCTTTATAGTGCACATGGGCAGTAGAGACATATGATGGCCCCACATCAGTGCATTCCACAGAATTATCTAATGTTAACTCCATGGAATCCTGGCTTTTTACTGACAGAAGGGGCCTTGATATCTCATGCCACTCATAGGCCCAATCTACATTTAGCATTTGCTCA
>NW_015273187.1:0-373 GCF_001447785.1 Gekko japonicus
GCGGTCTTTTTCTTATGTTTCCTCTTGCACAAGAGCTCTAGCGCATGACAAAAGTTTGTGCTGCATCCAACCCATTGATTCTGCATGGAATCATAAATGTAAACAAAGCTCCAGATTAAATTTAAGTTGACAGAAGTCAACCAATGGGATCCACTCCGGCTTTAGTGGGATGAGGAAGCAGGGGCAAGCAGCCTGATGATGTGGAAAGCACCTTAACATAGTATGGTCAACTCAGCTGGGCACTGAAATAGCACTGGATTCCTAACCCTTTTAAACCACACTGCAGGGCTGGCCCATAGCTACAGTGGAGTTATTGAGGGCCCCACAAGATTTTTTGAGAAGAGTCAGGAGGATGCACACATGTCCCCCCCCC
>NW_015273188.1:0-373 GCF_001447785.1 Gekko japonicus
AAAAAACCTTCCTTTAAACTTTGTGGCATTCTCTAAAATCGACCCACTGTCAGATACTGTGGATTCCAGTGGTCTTAACGACTGAGGTATTCAAGAGCAAAGTTGGAATATGAAATGGGCTCAGAGGGATGGGAAGGAATCCAAGGATGAGAAATCACCACAAGTCAGTAAAATTAATACATCTCAGGACTCAGACATATTGTAGTTTTTAATATATACACTGAAGTAATGCAAAATATGTAATAATACAGTCAATATATTTTAAACATACGAGCTATGTAGCTCACAAGTCTGTGAAATAAGAATTTCTCAGAGGTAAATCCCACAGAGCTTGATGGGGTTACTCCCAGTACACACAAGACCGCAGTCCTCT
>NW_015273189.1:0-373 GCF_001447785.1 Gekko japonicus
TTAATCATCAGCATCCCCATGATAGGCTTAGGACTGGTGTTGGTACTTGATGGGTCTGGGTCGGAGTTCCCTATGGGCTAAGTTGGTGTGAGATCACTCACAGGTTTCTGGCCTCCGGATCACTGAATTTGGGTATTAGCTCAGAAGATACGGGTCCAGAGTGTATTGATTTGTGCAGCCACCGGATTGTTCATTCACAACTTGTAGGTCGGTGACTCGCGGGGTTGAGTCTTTGCTCGCAGGAATCCATAGCTTGGAGAGAGCTCTTGCTTAGCCTCTGGATAGCCACTGCAGGTCTGAGTGGAAAACACTGACCTTGATAGCTCCAGATTATAACTCCATATAATGGGCTTCTGTGTCCCGTGATATTTTT
>NW_015273190.1:0-373 GCF_001447785.1 Gekko japonicus
TATGCCACCCAGGGGCTTCTGGGAGGTTTACAGGCAGGTCTCAGGCGAAGCCAACAGCCCTCCGCTCCCAAAGATGTTGTGGGCGTCTTCTGTAGGGAGAGGCTCCATTCTGCCTTGTTGGACGGACACGACATCCCACCTGATCCAGTATCCTGTTTCCAGCCGATGAACCTGAATGGAGTAGCCCCTCTCCCTCTGTTCTGTTTGCGATGAAGGTTTCCGGGCTGGTTTTGTGCCGGGTTTATTGATCCATTTGAAAGATTGTTCTGGGTTTTACAAATTGTTGCTTTCCCCCCTCCTCAGCCGTTGCATTGCTCTGTATGGGTCGAAACAGCAGGCAACAGATATTTTGCCCTGACCTGGGGAGCCCAGA
>NW_015273191.1:0-373 GCF_001447785.1 Gekko japonicus
CAAATACCCAGTACTAAAATTCTCTACTAAAAGTAGGTTCATCTCAAAGAACCTGTAGACACAAAGTTGTTTGCACCATCCCTTAGAAGGCCAATAGTGAAGGGGCTGATTGGCTCTCTTGGGGCATGGAGTTCCAAGGGGCTTCCAAGGGGGGCACAGCTAAAAAGGCCCTCTTCTGTGCCTGACCAACCTCATTCAAGGCACTCATGCAGAGAAGAGCAACACTAGCTGATTTTAGACTAGGGAATAAGTTCAAGGAGGTGTCCCCCCAGACACCCCTGTCCACGTGGAAGATGATTCAGTTAAAGGGTTTTCAGTGACAGGAACTGTGGTAGAAAATAGGCAGAGTTGCCAGCTCTGGGTTCAGAAATAC
>NW_015273192.1:0-373 GCF_001447785.1 Gekko japonicus
GTGCACTCTAAAAACCTAGTACCTACAAATAACAGATTCATCATCCCCAACAAGGAGTTTCTTTAATAACTTCTCCGGGGAACATAAACTAGTTCAGATTGCCACTACTAAATCCTCCCTTCATTTGACAGTACTAAACTCCTGAACAGAGTTTAAAATTAGATGCTGCAAAAATGACGGATGCCAACCAAGGAAAACAATGTACCTTCAGTTCACCTGATTTGAATGGGACTTAAAGGGACCTAACTTGGGAGGATCTCAGAACCCTCAGGGAACCAACAGGAAAATAAGTCATTATATCCTCACCTCCCACTCATATCAGCCCGTTTCCCACACACACACCCATTAGTTCCCAGTTATACCAAATGAAAGT
>NW_015273193.1:0-373 GCF_001447785.1 Gekko japonicus
ATGAGCTAGCTCACACTAACTCGGGGAACACAGGCGCTCACTGGTACAATCGGTACAATCCAAGTTCGTACGCTCGATCCTTGGTGTCCCACAATGTATCCCGAACGGCCATTTTAGATTATATCCATCCCTGTTGACCTGTGAGTATCCCAGGAAAGCCAGCAAGCGGTGTGCATGACACTCGATAGCGTTTGTGCAGACACGGGTGAGCATCTCAAAGGATCCTTCTGGCCATTCCGACGATGGCATTGTGACTGCAGCAAAAGAAGCCCTGGGAACCGTCACAAAGGCAGGGTAGAAAATGGCTCCTCTTCTTCCAGCACATCTCTGTGCATGCACATTAACGAGCATCTCCATGCCTCGAATAAACAGA
>NW_015273194.1:0-373 GCF_001447785.1 Gekko japonicus
TCAATAGGATGTCCTTCCAAATAAATATATTTCTCATCCGGACCTGAACAGGTGTGGTGTGTCAGCAGCCCCGTTCAATGACGCGCTGGTCCCGAGCAGCAAAGCCTGCGGGACCCCTTCCCTAAAGGTCTCCGGGCAGCCAGGTGGTCTCTCTGTCCCCGCCCCAAGGCAGTGCTTCACTCAGCTCGTCCTGTCGAAATCCCGTGGGGGTCCCAATAGACCTGGGTAGCTGCTCTTCTCTTCGTCACCAGACTCTGCCTCGGCGGGTGCCCGTCCCAAAGCAATGGTTTTATACAGGGAGGGAGCTGGTTTCACCCACCCATCTTCTTGGCTAACATTTCCTCCGGTTGAGGCCCTTCGATCAATTGTGGGG
>NW_015273195.1:0-373 GCF_001447785.1 Gekko japonicus
TAAGTAACAAGTAACATAAGTGGGAGCTGTTACAGAAAGACAGTAGGAAGTGGAAGCTCTTGCTGCACATGCAGTTCTCTCCAGGATGTGCATGTCCCTTCTTAGAGTTGCAGCTCTTGTCCTCAAAAAGGTTCTTTTATTACCATTTGGTTTCACTGAGATTGAAAAAAAAGATACCTGTGCACTGTCTTGGCACTGATTTAAAATGATGTATCTCATGTCAGAAAACTGATTCAACCCTATACCGGCTATTGCTTAATTTAAAAAGTGGCCTTTGTACCATGCAAGTCTTTTATCCTATCAGACTAATTGGCAACTATGTTCTTCTTTCGGTGGCGGCTCCTATCTGGTGGCTCCCAGGGGAGATCCGGGC
>NW_015273196.1:0-373 GCF_001447785.1 Gekko japonicus
GTGTGTGTGTGTGTGTGTGTGGAGGCATTAAGAAGGGGGTACAAAGGACAATTTAGCGTTTAATCCGGCTTCCTGGCGACTCCTGGTTTGCTCCATTTGTGCAGGACTCGGCGATCTGAGGAGCAGTTGCAGAGGAAGATGAATGCCACCCATTGTGTAGGTTTTTCTCGGGGAGGGGGGGTCGATATCCCCTCCGAGTCAAGATGCCCCATCCGTCCTAGTTCTGAGGTTCACCGCCCCTTCCAGCGAGACCAGCAGGGCATGACTGATGCAAGCGACAAGTGCTCCCAATTTTGTGTCACAGATAGATCCTACCTAGAATCGCTACCAAACTGGGGGGAGTGGTTTTTGCTAATTCCCCCACCCCAGCAGA
>NW_015273197.1:0-373 GCF_001447785.1 Gekko japonicus
TGAGATCTGACAAGACTGGGCTATACCATCCTGCCTTCACCCCTAAGAAGTGGTATTACCTAGGTAGAAATATAACACAATGAGAGCAAGACAAGATCATACAGCGATAGATAATACATTTTAGTAGTCCCACGGTCCCTTTCTGTCTATTGAAACATTCTCCTGGGTCATTCTGTTATAATGCAGCCCTATCCCTTTATAAAATCACCTGTGCCAGGGCTGAGCCCCAGAACCTCTTTTTTTGTCACACTGGAGTTGAATCATGGGATATGTGAGTTAATAATAAAAGGAAGGGCATAGCAGAGTTTTAAAAAATTCTGCATGGTGTGTAGGAAGAGGATAGACTTGCTGGGATGCCAGCCTCCAGGTGGGA
>NW_015273198.1:0-373 GCF_001447785.1 Gekko japonicus
GTGTGATGTACCAGTTAACTGAATTATGTTCAACATATTTTCATAAATTGTGCTGATATACTAGAACACCACCCCCCCAGCTAAAATGATAATGCAAAAGTCTGTGGACTCTCTGGTTTGTATATTTTCCATTAGAGGCTTTCCCTCTTCACAGAAGGCCAGAAGTGCATTGTATAACTGCTGTCCCCAGAAGCACTTTGTCTATTCAAATCTGCCTGGGATTCTATGCAGGATGCAAAGAAGAATCCTTACAATCAGAGCTTGCAACCCCCCCCTCCCTTTTTTTAAACACCCAGCCTGATGAAGGGTTCTGGAGAACTCCAACATTTGTATGCTGTTCTGTATTATTTGAGTTGGTCCTATTAAAAGGCAT
>NW_015273199.1:0-373 GCF_001447785.1 Gekko japonicus
CAACTCTGTGATTCTATGATTCTATATATGCTTGCATCTCTCCAGCTCCTGGGTACCACTAGAGAATGACAACAGATGGACCCCCAGTAACTGGCCAACTCAACAGCACAGTTCCGTGCTTTCAGTCTGCACTGAGGTTCCAGTTTGAGGGCATACTCTTGAGGCTTTATGTTCAATTTAGGATACCTTTCGTTTCCCTTGTGCTTGTGATTACCCATCATTGATCTTGGCAAGCCTGATATATACCGGATTGTCCCATTTGAACTGATTTAACAGTGGTAATGTACCAAGTGAACACATACATACACATGGACACACATGAAGCTGTCTAATATTGAATTGGACTGTTGGTTCATCGGCGTCACGACTGTCT
>NW_015273200.1:0-373 GCF_001447785.1 Gekko japonicus
GAGTTCCACCAGGTTGGGGTCAGGGCCAAGAATGCCCGGGCCCTGGTCGAGGACAGCCAGATGCCTCTCAGGCCAGGGACCACCAGCAGGTTCTTATCAGCCAAATGTAATGCTCTTTGGGAGGGGGTATACCAGAAGAGGCAGTCCCAAAGGTATGTGGGGCCTGCACCATTAAGGGCCTTAAAGGTCAATACCATAACCTTGAACCAGATGCAGTACTCCACCGGAAGCCAGTATAACTCACAGAGCACAGGTTGGATTTGTGCCATATGTAGAGTCCCCTTGTGAACTCACGCTGCCGAAAGGTTTCCGGTTTTGGCATTCTGATGGCGGCTGCGATCCTCGGGAGCTCCCGAGGACGCGGACCGTGAGT
>NW_015273201.1:0-373 GCF_001447785.1 Gekko japonicus
GCATTTACAGTATCTAAAACTGATCCAGGAAACCGAAGTCTGGAGGGGGGAATTGTGGGAAAAGCAAATTTCTCACGCACGGGAAAGGAAACGGGAGGGAAAACCTACCAACGTAGGTCTCTTCGAGCATCTCTCGGCCTGACGGGCTGGGCCTGATTTTGCTCTGCGGATTGACTATCTGTCATCATTGTTTCCCCTTTCCCTGTCCCCCCTCCAACATGCTTCCCCCCCCGTCGGGCTATCAAGGGTTTCCACATTCTTTGGCTCCGGTTAAGAGGGCCTGACAATCTGAGTTCATCTCGCTCCCACACGGGCGGGAATCTAAAACTAACATCCCCGCCAGAATGAGGTCATGGCACTTGAATCAACAAAG
>NW_015273202.1:0-373 GCF_001447785.1 Gekko japonicus
AAACTCCCAGCAAAGCAGGCACTGTTGAATAGCCTGTGCCAGCTGAGCATGGGAGCCTGAACTACTGGGAGCTGATGCACTATGTGCCCACTGTCAGACCAGTCAGTACTATGTGGCCTCACAGGTGACATAACCTGCATTCACAACTGTGGCTGAATCTGATCCCAACATAAGGAAGTGTTCATGCCTGCCCTTAAGCATAACTCCTCATCATACTGGAGCCATGCCAGGCCACCAAAATCCAAATATCCCAAGTACTGAAATAAAGACTGAGCCCACCAAGGCTGGGACCAGACCACCACACCAGGACACATCCTATCAACCCTATGCCTTTTAAGCTTTCCCTTATCCCTTTTCTCCAAGTCCTCATCCT
>NW_015273203.1:0-373 GCF_001447785.1 Gekko japonicus
AATGAGATCTACATCATTAAAACCAGAGATACAATACCAGTGCCAGGAAGAGAACAAACCATTTACCCCATCATAGCACTATGTGGGAGTGGGTAGTTTGGACATTTGGTTGGTGATCGAGGGTGTGACAGAAGAACAATCTTTGTAGCAGAGATTCTATGGCTTGTTTTGTGCCCAATGGGAGGTCTTGTTGAAAGATGTTGAGAGGGTAAGTCTCAGTTATGGCACTATTATGTCTTCTCGCAAATATTTGCATTGAAGGCAAGGTGAAGGGATGCTGAAGGATCCAGTGTAATGTAGTTGTCAGAGTAGTGATCTTCAACACACTTGCTGGTACCCAGCAGTGTGTTTCCTGGAACCCACTTGCTTCTTC
>NW_015273204.1:0-373 GCF_001447785.1 Gekko japonicus
TTCAGTATAAGGCAGCTTTATGTGTTCTGTTGTCTGGAGATAAACGCCAGGACATCTCCAAATTGCACCTAGAGATTAGCAACCCTCCAAGGTAGAGGTTGAAAAAAGTACTTTGAGCCACTGATGAAGAAATACTACCTGATTGTTAAAATTTAATGTTTGCTATTACCTGCCCTGATCCCGCTTGTGGGGTGGGCAGGCTATAAATATGAATGAATGAACTCTTGTTTCCTGAGACCAGAAATGGGAGACATTCATTAATCTTTTTTCAGGCAACACTGCTTAAATCCCAAGTGTCAATGATCCCAGTCTAAATTGTCCTATTCAGGCTCCTCAATGCCCCAAAGGGTGGGGTAGAAATTTAATAAATACA
>NW_015273205.1:0-373 GCF_001447785.1 Gekko japonicus
GCTTCTTTGACTGAGCTCTCACAGCTCATAACCGTCTCCAGACTGTCTCCCCCCCCCACGAACACGTCTCATACGCCTGCACACCTGTGAAAGCACAAGCGGGCTTGGTAGACAAGCTATCTCGCCACAGCTCTCTGTCAGGATAGCACACAGGAAACCGGCTTCTCGTTGTGGTCAGCGTTTGGGGGGGCGCTGCTGACGCTGTGGTACATGTGCAAGCCACTCAGCGTCGAGCTGGTTACGTCCTCAGTGCTCCCAAAGCTAGGAACTCTGGGCGTTTCAGAGCTAGAAGATCTGTGAGTGGATCTTTTAAAAAGGTTAATAGCTGCTGCACACCCAGGCCCGTAGCTACAGTGCGGAATCTCGGGGCCTG
>NW_015273206.1:0-373 GCF_001447785.1 Gekko japonicus
CACCAACAGTGGCTATAACAGTAGGTATGTTGGAGAGTATTATGGATCACGAATATATGATAACTAAGACTATAACCCTAAGTGGAGTTACTTGGAAGTAAGTTTCATACAAATCAACTGGACTTCTTCCAATATGACGGTTACTTGACAATCTGGGAATGCTAATCTGAAGAACTACGAAGCTGGGAGATGTTTGTCAACTGCCTAGCCTGACCATTTGTCACGAGCAGTGCAAGCTTTCATCTTTCGCTCACTAGCTAAGTTAAAGCCATTTTAAGAAAAGGACTGAGAAAACCTTTCCTCCTTGTTTAAAATACCACAGCCTGTGGCAGGCCCCGGTCATGCGAGCGGGAAAATCCGCACTGGAAGGGAG
>NW_015273207.1:0-373 GCF_001447785.1 Gekko japonicus
GGGCAAGGCCCCCTCAGACCCTCTCTCGCCAAAATGCCTCCGAATGTCGCCATAAGTCAGCTGGGACGCCACAGCGCTTTCCACAACCACTGTGAGGAGAGAGCTGTCCCGGAAAACAGCAGACGTGATCGCCCCTGTAGACAGGAGCACTGCCGGCTTCTGGCATGAGAGTTCCATGCTACACTTTGTGAGGCAGGGAGTGGCCACTGGGGGGCAGTGCTGCTTCAACGGCAGTTCAGCCGGTGCCTGAAACTCGAAGGCTCCAGGGGTGTCTCATCTTGGGAGCGAGTTGGATCCCGTGGATCTGTTCCACTTAGTGGCATGGCTTCTTGTAATGCAGAAGAAGACACATGGAATTCACTGCCACGGGAAG
>NW_015273208.1:0-373 GCF_001447785.1 Gekko japonicus
ATATTAAAATGTAATAATCACTGTATCTAAAAATAGAAAAGTGGCTGAACCCGCTGTAGATGACTTTGTAAATGAACTCAAACAGAAACAAACAAACAAACCCTCTCAAAGTAGCTGGAGGAGGACTAAATATCTCCAGAATGGATGGAATGTTGAGAGCAACTTGCGCTGGGAATCAGCATGGCCAAGCATCTGAGAACATAGAATTGTTTGAGGATGGGGAATCCCCTGCCCCCAGCCCCTCTTTTCCACTGACACTCTGAGCAGCCGCAGAGGAGGGGGAAAAGAGGCAGTTGATGTGACATCATGTCTGGGGAAAACTCAGATGTGACACCAGCAATGTCCCGTCTAAGCTGTGGAGTCTCGTGAGCAA
>NW_015273209.1:0-373 GCF_001447785.1 Gekko japonicus
TCTAGCTTAGACAAAGAGAGGCACCCTATCCATTAAGATAACACATACACACATTTGGTTCTAGCATAACGAGAGAATCATAATACCCACCGTTGTCCAGGCATGCTGAGTCACCTCTTCTCCAACATTACTAGAATTCTTGTGCTCCTCTTCTACCTTAACAATGAGTGCCAGACAGTTATTGATGCCCCTTCTCTCAACAACAGCTTCCTTCTCTGTCTACTGGTTAGCAAGTGTTTTGTTCAGTCTCACCTCCATATTCTGCTTGTCCCATGACAGCCCCAGTTCCAAGATCCACAAAAACTGGTGCATGAGCTATGATCATGCTGTTACAGGGGGTGGAGAGAAGCGGGGCTATTTTGGGGCAGGAACG
>NW_015273210.1:0-373 GCF_001447785.1 Gekko japonicus
CTGTGTATTACAACATTTTATTTGTGTATTTAGATATGTTGCATATGGTAGCCAGCACCAGAAGTGCCTTTTCCCAGTTTTAACCTTGCAGGAGAAATCTCTCCCTTCTCAGACTCACTCCGCTGACCTGGCTTTGCTGATTCTTGTACCCATAATGTTGTCAGTAGACTACAGTGGTGTACTTTATATATGATTTGCCCAGGAAGACAACTCAGAAACTACAAATGTGGGAGGTTCTTTTGATGGGTGCTCACTGGTATGTTCTAAAACACTCACACATTTCCTGGTTCGGTTCAGTCTCTCAGAATATTGCTGCTTCAGAATGTTGACCTTGGTAGCGGCAGTATGCAGGAATTGTTGTGAAGCTCTGGTT
>NW_015273211.1:0-390 GCF_001447785.1 Gekko japonicus
CAGAATTGAAATATCCTAGATAAAATAAATAAAATTGTCCTGTAAGACTGCAATCCTAAGGGTGCTCTCCTGGGAGGAAACCCCACTAAAATAATTTTGTACTTTATTTCCAAGTAGACCAGCTTAGAATCACTCCCTCCGTTTATCAGGGTCTATTTGGAAATAAATCCCACGTTATTCCATGGGACTTACTCCCAGGAAAGTGTCTTTAGGATTGCAACCAGAGTTCCTTTAAATGGTTTCAAGGAGGAGGAGGAGGAGATTGGATTTATACCCCACCCTTCACTCAGAGTCTCAGTTTACAAACTCCTTTCCTTTCCCCTCCCCACAACAGACACCCTGTGATGTTGGTGCGGCTGACAGAGCTTTGAGAGAACTGCCCTTTCAAGA
>NW_015273212.1:0-373 GCF_001447785.1 Gekko japonicus
GGGGGCACTCCTTCTTTCTCAGGCTAACCCACCCCACAAGGTTGTCGAGAGGGGGAGAATCATGTCCTACATGCCTTGAGCTGGGGTTAAAAACAGCAACATGACAGCAACAACAGTAAGCTAAATTGAAGACAACTTCCAGACTGGTGTTTTGAATGAGATTCAAATGTGATGAATGAATGTGCTCTGACAGTCCTTGGGAAACGTCAATACAGAAGTGGCTCAGGGCAGGGTATGCTGTGAAAGAAACACGGATCAGGGAGCTCGTTCACGTCTTCTATGATATCTTTTGACACAGGCAATTGATAGACCAATCTCCTCCCTCTTCCCCCTCTGCTTTTCATCTGGATAGAAACAACCCAAAGGATGCTGA
>NW_015273213.1:0-373 GCF_001447785.1 Gekko japonicus
CCTAGGTGTGACCCTGAAGTCATATAATCGTGTTGGGTGATGCTCTGTGCATATGGCACTGGTTAAGCCTCAAAACAAGTTAGATGATTCTCCTTGTTCAATATTCAGGTAAAGCTGCCACCCCTTTAGTAACCCCCTTTCTTGACCAAATACCCACTCGTATTTTATACACAACTGTTGTACCGCATCTGACAACACGTGCAGAGGTGACCAATACAACTAAAATGCTCAGTCTGGCCATGCCATTAGAGAATCTGATGAGCATTCCTGGAAATGAGTTCTTGAAGTTTGCTGTGCTGACCTCCGAGTCAAACATTCACCTGTAATTACTGCAATAACAATACAGTATACCCAATACAGGAAAACAATGGGG
>NW_015273214.1:0-373 GCF_001447785.1 Gekko japonicus
TTGCCACTCAGTCTGGAGGTCTAAGACAGAAGAAATCACATCTAGAACTTCCAACAGTATGTCCATCAAGTCCAGAAACTAAAATTACCTATCATCACCATTGATCATCCCCTCAGGGAGAAGTGTTATCTAAATGTAAGCTGGCTGTGGATTGTGTAGCTCCAGTCCTGAGTTTCTCATCAAGGATAATATCTACTCCAGCTAAATCCATGGTTGTGCATTTGTTCTGTGAGAAACCTGTTTGAGTGAATAGGTGTATTTGAGCAGGAAGCAACTCAGTCTAAGAACTGTTTACATTTGTTCTCACTAGACAGTGCCCGAAAGGTAATAGCCAAAGCAATCACAAGCAGTGCTGCCCATTGGTTTGAATCCA
>NW_015273215.1:0-373 GCF_001447785.1 Gekko japonicus
TGATCAAAGATATGCTGCTTCTGTAAATGGAGGTTCCATTTGGTTATCGTGGCTAATGCAAGGTGCAAGTCCTATAGATTTGTTACATAAGCTTCCCAGAAAAAAACAGGGAGGGTGCTGATGAAAGTGGAGGCCAATTGACTTTATTGGAGTGAAGTGGGTGGGGGAGGAGGCCCCCTTCTTTGACAGAAGGGTGTTTGCCTATCTAGGGCAGCTGGCATGGTTTGTAGGCATTCTTGTAAAGGAATTAAGCCCTATGTCATGCACGGCAGGGGTAGGCAAACTTCAGAATTGTTGTTAACCCCTTTTTTAAAGGGTTTGCAGAGGATAGGTCTATCAGAGCTTCTAGCTAACCTCCACTTTCAGGGGCAGC
>NW_015273216.1:0-373 GCF_001447785.1 Gekko japonicus
CAAAGTCAGTGGAGCCTCTGCAGTCATTGCTAGGACTTGTGCATGACCTACGGTATCAGCTCTGCAAATATCAATTGCTTTTGCATGGATGGGATCAGCATATTCATTCATTCATTCATTCGGCTTCTATCCCGCCCCTCCCCGTGAGCAGGCTGAGAGCCGGTTACAACAACAGTGTACATAATCTCTATACCATAAATAGCATTAACAGTTAAAATCAATAGCAGCATCAATAAAATTACCACACACAGCAATAAATAGCATCAGTGAATAACAGCGATATCAACAGATGGCGTCACTCAATTCCTCCTCATCCATCTACTCCCGTATGGTTTCTCACATGTGTGTAGGCAAAAAGAAGAGAAGAGAGAGA
>NW_015273217.1:0-373 GCF_001447785.1 Gekko japonicus
GTACAAATCCAATCTCTTCTCAAGTCTCCATTTTTATGGAAAAAAAGTTGTGCCAGTTGTGGTTTCTATGCCACTGAGTTGTCCCACAAGGACCTTGGTCAGGGTTTTGTGTCTGTGTGGTATTTCTGAGCTAGTTCCATTTCAACAGTTAGTATATCTTTAAGAAATGCGGGAAGCTTTTGTTTGTTTATAAGAAAAGGGGGTGGGGTGACAAAGTGAGTCATCCCCCATCCCCCGCAGATCAATAGAGTTTAGAAATATGCTTTTTTTCATTGAAATCAAGATTCTGAAGTCCCACATCAAAAAGCAGCTACTTGTGTCTGGATTGTAGATGACCAAGAGGCATGGTTGCCAGCCTCCAGGTGGTAACTGG
>NW_015273218.1:0-373 GCF_001447785.1 Gekko japonicus
AAACAAACACTGGGAAATGTGTCAGGGACCTTGTTCTCCAAAAGTCTTCCAGAGGAGCGGAGCAGGGCCCTCCACTCCAAACCCCACTGCTCAGTTCTAGGACTTGTAGCCCACATCCTTTGCCCAAGCGGCGAAGAGAAGGATTCCAAGTTAATCCCTGGCTCATCAGCACTGTGTGATGGAAGCATGTTTGCACACGCAACGCACCCAGCGGCAGCACTCTCATGTGACCTGCCCACACCAGGCAGGGGAGAGGAAGCCTCCTCTGCTGCCCGCAGTTTGACAGGTCGGGGTATTTGGGGGTGGAGCCTGAAGGCAGTGGGGTTTGTGGAGGGCAGAATGCCACACAGCCCGCCCTCCAAAGCTGCCATTT
>NW_015273219.1:0-373 GCF_001447785.1 Gekko japonicus
CAAGATTGGGCTAGCCTGGGCCATCCAGAGATCTAATAAAAGTTCACATTTCATATTGATACTTTTCTGAAGATAGGACTGTCTTGTTGGTTTAAATGAGTAGACTTCCATGCCATGAGTTCTGGAAACACTTATTTTCACCTTCAGTGATCACATGACATACAAATCATATACTAAACTATTGTTATCTTCTGATCCATTTAAGTACAGGCCAATTAAGGGTATGCACAGTCATGATTTCAACACATTCCTAATACTTTCTATTCCTATGCTTTACCAATAGCACAAAACACAATAAACCATGGACTGTGCGGATGTCAGACATTCACACATGTAGTTGTTGTTGCCAGAGGTCGATTCGGGGGGGATCGCG
>NW_015273220.1:0-373 GCF_001447785.1 Gekko japonicus
CATTTGCAATGCTTTCCCTCCCCAGACTCGGCTCACAAAAAGTCGCCAGGGTTTGCCGGCGGAGAGCTGCCACTCTCAACCGCTGGCAGAGAACTGAAAGAGAGATAGGCGGCCATTTTGAGATCAGGTCTTTCCCCACTTCAGACATCCAGTGCTGGGGAACAGGGTTACAGTAGCAAGCCCCTGTATAGAACTCAGATTTGTAAGCACAAGGCCTATGGTATACCTGGTACGTACATAGGATCTAGCCCACGGTAGACTGGCCCAAGTAGGTCAAATAGCTAGCCCACCAGATCCCATTCCTCTACCCCAAGGAGACTGGAAGAGTGTGCTTCTCACTTTCTGCAGCAGCAGAAGA
Source organism: Gekko japonicus (assembly GCF_001447785.1). NCBI lineage: Eukaryota > Metazoa > Chordata > Lepidosauria > Squamata > Gekkonidae > Gekko > Gekko japonicus. Next base: position 359 of record NW_015273220.1, read on the forward strand.
GATTGGATTTATACC
>NW_015273221.1:0-377 GCF_001447785.1 Gekko japonicus
CAGTGGTCACAATTATCAATATAGTATAGTCACACAAGATCTTTAGTGCTCATATACTTAAACCAGATGTATGAGCACTAAAGATTTTGTATACAGGTCTATGAATGTGTGTCTATACTATATTGATAATTCTGCTTTTTTCCCAATGCTATAATATCCTTTTTGAGGTGTGGTGACCAGAAATGCACACAGTATTCCAAATGAGGTTGCACCATCGATTTATACAGGGGCATTATGATTTTGTGTTTGCTGCTTCCACCTCTGGACCATACGGTAACTTCACATAATTCTTGCTTTAGGATATCCAGCCATATACTAGTTTTTCCTAAAAGCTGTTCTTGACGGAGCAAGACCTCTTCGGCATTAAGAAGCCTGTG
>NW_015273222.1:0-373 GCF_001447785.1 Gekko japonicus
CACGAACTCAGCTTAGAGGGAACGCTGGATTATGATCCGTTCTGCGTGTCCCATTTACCGGTCTTAATTACGGCATCTGAAGAAGGATATCCCCCAAAGCAGCATTGCTGTGATCTCACCAGGAGCACAGATAACAGGGGCAAGGTTATTTTTGACCAAAGCTGACACAGCAGCCTAAGCTGATGGGAAGACACATGTAACCCTATTTGGACACGATTCGAAGGCAAGATCCGTCAGCGCTCTCAAACTGCAAATCGTAAGGAGGAGCTATCCAGGAATAGGCTGAACAGCAACACCTCCCAGAAATATAGAACGATCCACTGAGTACCTTCATCTCAGCTGGACGGACCGTCGGTTTATTAACCCTCCTTTA
>NW_015273223.1:0-373 GCF_001447785.1 Gekko japonicus
GTTGCAGGAGCTGGGCTGGAACTGGTGAGATGGCAGCCCCATGGCAGAATGTCAGGATCCACGTGGGTCCCTGCAGCCAGCTCAGACGGCACAGGAAATGCCACCTTCCCAGGTCCGCTCCCTGTTGAATCATCACCTGCGCAGATTCCAAACAGATACTCAGCGACAACAACATATGCAGCATATGCAACGATGACAAACAGGACAGTGGTCGTGATCACTGCAGCCATGCCAGTGGGGTCAAACATCCACCGCCCATGGCCAGAGGCTCTATTCTTCGGGATATCTGCTTCTGCTGCTGCATAGGACTCCAGTCCTGCGAAGTAATGGGTGACATGGCTGCATGGCCAGCAGTTCCACAGAGCACAGTGGG
>NW_015273224.1:0-373 GCF_001447785.1 Gekko japonicus
AATAAATATGACAAGGTTCTGCCAAAGCCCCCAGTTTTCCACATCATTTTCACTCAACCTGGATGATAAAACGAAGATTCACTTTCTAAATTTTTTAAGTGAGATGTGACCTTAAAAGAAAGAGGAGGACTATCATGCTGGAAAGCAGAAGTGCCTCAAAGTTTGCAGGAAATGTTCGGTAGGTGAACATTCCTTCTTTGACAATTGTTGCCAGACATGAACCAAGTCCTGGATCTCCTTGCCTCGTAATATAACACTGTTAACATTGACTTAGTCTAAGGTCCCCATTGTGGTAGGTACCAGTCAAGCTCTGCTTGGCTAAAGTCTGTAGAAAGTTATGCCTGCCTGGATGTCTGCAAGAACTCTCGTACCA
>NW_015273225.1:0-373 GCF_001447785.1 Gekko japonicus
GTTGTGCATTTGCCCAAGAAGGTTAACTCCTGTTAACTTGCAGGAAAGAAATATGGAAGACGTAGGAAAGGTTTGCAGCAACTCGTTTGAATGCCTCATAATTCCATTTGACCTCTTATGAATTAGTTCGGCTATATTAAAGCAAAACCTAAAATGCTTTGAGAACGGCATCGGTTGCTGGCGCTTCCCACGGTCCCGAGTTCTTCTGGTGCAGTTCCACTGCCTTTGGATGTTGCTCAGGTGCAGAACGATTATTTTCATTATAGGGTGCCCTGTACACATGCTTTCAGAAGATGGCTTTTGCTAAGCCAGGCAGATTGTGCTAATGGACTCTTTGTAATACACTCACTTAATAGAGAGAGGCTGCATTTAT
>NW_015273226.1:0-373 GCF_001447785.1 Gekko japonicus
ATGGTTCTCCGACTTACTTTCACCCTGGCCAATCGGCACCTGTTTCTGCCCACTGGAAACAATCCTTCCCTTTGAGACAACCTGCAGAGAGATAAATGTTAGGCATGGAGCAGATGGGCAGTTCCTTGGCACTTCAGGAAACTTGAAAGGCAGAAAGAAAAGCCAGAAGAAATCCTAGCAGGTTTTTCAACCAAGGTCCGTCAAGGCGCAGCCCTGAGTTTGGTGGCGGCCCTAGAGATGAGAAGGGGCGGGCTTACAGACCACCGGCTCTGTTTCTGGATTGGTTGTCAGTGGCAGCAACCAAGAAGTAGGGTCGCCAGCTCTTACCTTGGTCCAAGTGGGGCGCTCCAGCCCGGCTCCTGGAGTCTTCTGG
>NW_015273227.1:0-373 GCF_001447785.1 Gekko japonicus
TAAATTCAATCAAGGTCAGTTGAAGCATCCAGACTGATATTATTCTCCCCACTCACACTGGATTTTTTGTTTAGATTGTGCTGCTCCCGTCTTTGCTCATTGAACACATCCATGGCGTTTCCCATAGACTCACGGGCAATAGGAAAGAAATGCTGAGCAGAGGAAGAGAGGGAAGGTTTATGGATGTGAGCGCAGGTTAAAATCCCAGGGCCACAATCCAATCAGAGGTAAGCACTGTCAATCTCTTTCATATCTTTATTATATACATTGCAACAGAATAGTTTCTCCGCCTCCCCCCCCCAATATTTATGTGAGTTGGTTTAGTCCCACAGGGTGGAGTCCCGGCTTAGTTAGTTCTGTTTGTTAGCTAGAA
>NW_015273228.1:0-373 GCF_001447785.1 Gekko japonicus
AGGGATTTGTAAAACAATTGACATATTGTGTGCATGTCTTTAATCAGTGTTACTCTTGTATTCTATTGGGACAGATTAGATAAAGAATTGTCTTTAATTTCTAGTGAGAATTACTTGCTAATATTCAGAGAGGAGCTAATTGCTTTTCTCACACTGTGTGGAAGGAAGATCTTCATTTAGAAGAGGTATTTCATAAAGAAAATATAGTCCTTGTTGCTGTCTAGATTGTGATTGTTATATTAATTTCCCCTCCCAGTACATCTAACAGGCTTCTAGGGTTTAAATGTACATAACTGGATGTTTCTCAGAAGGAAAGGCTTTTGACTTCGTGGAGCCAGTTGGAACATTGAATAGGCCTCAGTGTCAAGGGAAA
>NW_015273229.1:0-373 GCF_001447785.1 Gekko japonicus
GTAGAGGAAAGGTTCATTTGGGTGGCATAAAATGAAAGATTCTGTGAAAACAAGGAAAGTAAACATGATCCATTTGTGCAAGGAAAGAGCATTACAAGGTGCAAACTCCTGTAATTTTACAATGGTTTCTCATTCTTGCAATTGTATGCTTCATGACTCAATGGAAAATTGTTGTGCTTGCAGGTCTCAAGATTTAGGATCATTTCATAAAAGAGAATTTGAATAAATAAGTGAGAGTGATGGAGAACTGCTGGCACATGACAAGCCACAGGTCTACGTGAAAAGGTTCTGTAATGGTGTGAGGCCACCAGGTCCAAGAGCTCTAAACATGAAAATGGAGAAAGCACAATACTGAACCTGAAATACCAGATTT
>NW_015273230.1:0-373 GCF_001447785.1 Gekko japonicus
CAAGCGGACCCTGGGAGGCCCTGTCATGCCTGGCCCGCCACCAAATCTGAGCAGGACTGCCCGCTTCATCTACCAGGCCCTGGCCCACTTGCCCTTCTCCATTGAAAGCATCATTGGGTGCAGCCTCAGCCCTGCCGCCAGCAGCTGCACCACTCTGTCTGCCATCCTGCCCATCCTGGCCCACTTGCTCCTGGCCTCAGTGCCAGCATTGGCATCAGCAGCCTCTGCCTCTTCTGCTGCTGCCTCTCTGGGGACTCTGCACCAAGAGACACTCCTGGCCACTGCTGAGAACTTTATGGCTCCGATTTCCTGAAACTGTTGCTCCAGATCCCATCAAAATATTGCAGCACCAAAACACATAAGCAGTTTTTAA
>NW_015273231.1:0-373 GCF_001447785.1 Gekko japonicus
TAAAGGTGCCACTGGATTCAAACTGTTTTCTACTGTTTCCTTACACGTCAAACACTGCATAAAATTGTACTGGTGATTTGTTTGCAATTTAAAACGAGGAGTTTTTCAAGTAGTTTTGAACTTGTACAGTATCCACCATGGCTGCTGGCTGCTGATCACTGTTGGCTCATGGTCACAATTTGCCAGTTTGCTTGGATTATGTGTGCCCGGGGTCATCAGCAGTAGGTCACGCAGAAAGTAAAATCAGCTACATTCTGAATACATGTGCTCCCTTTGCACCTGCACAGTAGTGGCATTTATTGGTCAGTGGCAATCATCACAGTGGGGCATGTTCAAGGGAGGGGTACAGACAGAAAAGTAGGAAAGCAGTATG
>NW_015273232.1:0-373 GCF_001447785.1 Gekko japonicus
GGAAGACCACAAATATATGCGGCACAACTTCCTTAGAGGAACACGGGGCGGGGGGCAAAGCCATTCGAGCCTTTAAAATTTGCCATTGCATTTTGAAAGAATGAGAATGAAGTACCTCCTTTCGCTTTTTTGCTGCGGTATACAGAAGGATCTGAGCTGCTGTTGTAGGGGATGCATAATCCTCAAACACATCTGGCAAAGTTTCAGAAGAAATGTGTCACTGGATAACTTAAGCAAGAAAAATCACCTTGAAAATGTACTGTACAGGGACGCATAAACAGCAAGTGGATTTCTAGCCTGTGGTTCTGTTTTTAAAAAGAACACACCCCGTTCTTGGACCACAATCTGAAATTCAAGGGCTTGGTCTTAAATT
>NW_015273233.1:0-373 GCF_001447785.1 Gekko japonicus
TCAGGGATCCAAACCTGGTCATGTAGTCACCTGCACCGGTATGGTTAGTAGAAGTTGTTCCATTGGGACTTATTAAAATGCTCTCCAAATTATTAAGGTGGAGAGGCAATTTTCGTCCCCACTGATGGCTCATTCGCCTTACTGTCCCCCTATCCAATGGCTGCTTCTTTCTCATCTTTTTCACCTGGATACTTGTTAGTTCTCCACATGCATTTGTTACACAGGTAATCTCACCCAGTGAGGTATCATGTACTGACTTGAATGGCATTTCATGCTATACAGCAGGGTTCTCAAATATGGTGCCCGCGGGCATCACAGCACCCACTGAGGGTTTTTAGAAAGTAGGTGGGGGCCAGGTGATATTTTTGCCCAG
>NW_015273234.1:0-373 GCF_001447785.1 Gekko japonicus
GTGGATTTAGACGCTTAGGGTTGTGCAGCAGACAATATGTATACTGAAGTACAATCTCTGTCATATTTTCAAAGGATTCTGTGTTTTGCTCTGAAGCATTTCAGCTCCCGTTCCTTTGTGGTTGCTTTTAGGGATTTCCCACAATGGATCCTTGAAGAAATCTCAATGGGAAAGTTGATTACAGGATTTTCAGTGTCACCCTGGTAGCTTTGGTTTTATTTTATTATCCCAAGAGGGTTCCCCTTTACCCTTTCTCAAACATTTTGCTTTGTTTTTCTTGCGTTTTGACCACTGTGGCTACAGTTCTTGCAAAAGACAGTTTCTTTTCTTTGCAAATTTACCAGCTCTTGCTTAGTTGAAAAAAAAAATCACA
>NW_015273235.1:0-373 GCF_001447785.1 Gekko japonicus
GAACAGAAAGTATATTTGAAAGGCTTCAAAACAACCCCCATCTCTCTCAGCACCTCAGTACAGAATGTCTAGTAACAAAAACAATTTTCAAGCATTATATTTGACCATATACCGTATGCGATCCTTCCAATACACATGATCACCGTTTTGTCTGAAAGTGGTAATGTACATACTTTCGGGCTCAGCACATGCATACCAAAAACCTGGAATATCAGGCATTTGGTATGCACGTTCCAAAACTTGGATATATGTGCATTGCCCCTTTCAGACAAAATGAAAATTCCACATATCAGGAGGACCATGTATTGCAGCACATCCTTGTACGAGCAGTCAAACAGAACAAAGGTCACTTTATCATACGAACCAACAATAA
>NW_015273236.1:0-373 GCF_001447785.1 Gekko japonicus
AAAGTCGTACTTCTCTCACAAGCGAATGTTGTTTTAGGCTGTGAATGTAATTTATGGATTTTATTAATTGTGACTTTTGTCAGTGGTTCTCTTTGATGGACACCGCCCTGACCCTATTTTATAGGGGAGGGCACTTTAAAAGTCTAAATAAATAAATTAATAATAAATATCCAATCTAGCCATACATGGTAACTTTAAAAAGAGTCCAACACACGCGGGGAGGCACGAAGCTTTTGAAGGTTTACTTTGCATGCGCTTCTTTGTTACATTGCACACTTATTTGTATGACAATAGACTCAGATGGGTGACCGTGTTGGTCTGCAGCAACCGAACAAAGTTTGAGACCTGTGACATCTTTAAGACCAACAAAGTT
>NW_015273237.1:0-373 GCF_001447785.1 Gekko japonicus
TACATACTGCCACATCCAGATCTGGTGTTTTCTTGCAGTGCTTTATCAATGTGCAGGAACATATCAGAAATACAGAGAGGGAAACCAATGGAAGGCACTGAAATTTGTAGAAGACTGCATATGCGGAGACAGAGGGCTTATTCCTCATCAAAGTGCTTCCCAGCTTGCTACGGCATTTGGTGCCGGTCTGTTGCTGTCGAGTCCAGAGTACTGTACATTCTTTGACATTCTGTGCAAATGGGTTTACTTGGTAAACAAGTCGCCTGCTTCTTTGGCCCTTGTGAATGGGGAGGGTGAATGTTCATTGATTGTTCAGAATCTTGTGGCTTTATGAGGGGTTTTTCGCTGTTGCTGTGGATATGTGATTCCCCCC
>NW_015273238.1:0-373 GCF_001447785.1 Gekko japonicus
TCTAACATTCTATGATTCTATGACCTCTTATTCTTTTGCTCTCCCAAGAAGGATGCTGGTTGTACGTCCCTTCCTGGGACAGGCCGTTCTCCCTGCACTCTGGCGGCGGCTGCTGCAGCAGCTGATCATATTTCACAGCTCTTTGGAAGGCCCTGGAGGATTCAGTTGCGTCCTGCAAAAGCCCAAGAGCTGAGTGGACAAAGACTGGCCGTGGTGCCAACCTGCCTCTCCTAAATCTTGCCCATCTTATTTCACTCTCTCTCTGTTCCCCCTGGTCCCAGGCAGGGGAAAGGGCACTGCCACTTGGACAGATGGACACGTCAAGCTGCTTTAGATGGAATCAGAGTCTTGGTTTCTCCAGGTGCTTAGTTCT
>NW_015273239.1:0-373 GCF_001447785.1 Gekko japonicus
ATAAGTCAGCTGTGACTTCACAGCGCTTTACACACACACCCATGGCAGTCATTTCCAATGTGATTTCACCTCTCTCTGTCTGCTGCGTAGCAGACCCTGGGATTCAACCTTCCGGAATCTCCCAGCTTCCTTCTTTGTAGTAAAATCTCAACACCCCACATTATATCGCCCTCTACTTTCTATGGCAAGATAGTGCCCGATCTGTGATGTTAGGAACAATTATTAGGGTGGCCACAGCCGGCCTGGCAACCAGTGGGAGACTGGTAGGGGGGCAGGGATATGGTGGGGTAGCCGTTGCGTTGGGTGACGGTAGGATGTCACTTCTAGGAAAATCCATAACTGATGTCACGCTTCTCTTGGAATAAGGCTGAAA
>NW_015273240.1:0-373 GCF_001447785.1 Gekko japonicus
CACACAATGTGCAGAGAAGTGCCCAGCCTCAGCTGCTTTCCCTCATGTGCTGCATGGCCACTACGAGGTTCAGAATGATGTTGATCAGCACCAAGGACACTCCATTCCATCCACACAGCCAGTGAAGCACTGCTCCAGACACACCCTCCGTCACTCTCAGTGTCTCAGAGTGTTTTCCACACTGAGCAACTTGCCTTAACCCTGCCAAACTAATTATGGCCTCAGTAGTCAAAGACCAGCACTATTTAGCCCAACCACCATCAAGACATCACAAAGCAGGTTCCCTCTATAGCTAGTCCAGGGAAGCCCAAAAAAATTCCTGCTTGGCTCAATGGGAACCAGCTAATCCCATGATGTCTTAAAAGTGGGGGGG
>NW_015273241.1:0-373 GCF_001447785.1 Gekko japonicus
AATAAAGCCATCAGGGCTGTCTCTCTGTCATAGCCTCACCTGAAGCCAGATGGAAAAAGGCCCGGAGCAGATTTATTTGTTTAGAGCATTTTATGCCACTTCTCCAGAAACCTTCATGAGGCAGCTTACAAAACAAATACAATAGAACGTTAAAATATGTTAATTAAATTCCAGCATTTAAAAACCCTCAGCCCAGCATTAAAACACAGATCATAAAAAGACAACAGAGAGCTTAAAATAACAATTTCCAGACTACAACTGGGTTTTTAAAAACAAATCTTTAGTTAAAAGTGGGCGAACAGAGGCATTTTGGCCTGGCACCTAAAACAAAGAAAGAAAGGTACAAGGCTTCCCAAGTACTTACCGTGATTCA
>NW_015273242.1:0-373 GCF_001447785.1 Gekko japonicus
ACTGTGCGACGGAACAACAACAACAAAAACAATGTGTGTATGATTTTCTGCAAATTTCCAGCTCATATCTTTAGCTCCTTGTGTTGTGGAGATACAACGGGAAAGGCCTATCTCTGTAATGAAAGAAGCTAGATACTGGGAATTCACAGAAAATGATAAACAGATCGTTTTAATGTTATATTGATATAACAGTATTTGTTTTCTGATGTTGTAAAGAACTGAAAAAGCACTATTTGGTGGCATGGTGGGGACTGGCCACAGGGGTGGAACTAGGGCCAGGAAAATGGCTGGCATGTGGGCAGGACTGGGAAAATCCAAACCTTCCCACCCACAAGGCAGCCGTCTGGGATTTGCTGTGATCATTCCCAGACCT
>NW_015273243.1:0-373 GCF_001447785.1 Gekko japonicus
ACTTAACCACTACACCAAACTTCCAACATTAGGACAGACTGTATTTGGGCTTAAAGTTCTGTTTCTGTAGTTGTTGACTGTGGGCCAGCTGACATATTCAAGTTGATCATTTGTTGGCTTTCATGTGCGAGTGAATCCTTGTCATTTTATTCCAATGGAGATAATTCAGCTGAAAATAATTTAGCAATGAACCATGGAGAATTGCACATGCCTAGTTCTCTTTCAAAGACAGATCTCTATTAGTTGTGCTGTTTTTGGAGTATTGATTCCCAGTGTACAAGCTTCAGTGTCTCCTGAGGACAGTGGATCAAGTCAGGTCAGTGGCGAGATCACAGAATGTTAGAGATGAGAAATAGCCTAGCTGAGGAAAAAA
>NW_015273244.1:0-378 GCF_001447785.1 Gekko japonicus
AGAGCCCCCCCAAAAGCCTCCTTCTCTGCAGGTGAGCTGGTCCCTCGCAGCGGTGGGGGCGCAGTGCCTTCCAGCCACACACGCACACGCACACACCGTAGCCTGCCAAGCCCCGCTGGCCTCTCCCGCCACCCCCGGCAGCGGCTGCCTGGCGGGAAGGGCGGCTCGACCAGGCTCCAGCTGCCTCCCGGCCGGCCGGCCTCCACAGCTCCCTAAGCCCGACCGGGCTGGCCGGCAATGTTCCCTCTAAGCCTTGGGAGTCTTGTGAGCACAAATTCTACTTTGTGAGCTCCTGGCATTAAAGTTGTGAGCGAGCCATTTGGCTGCTGCACCAATTAGTTTGCTTTGAAAAATGTGTAGAGCTTATCTGTTGGCCCG
>NW_015273245.1:0-373 GCF_001447785.1 Gekko japonicus
CTCAGCCCTACTGACCTCACAGGGTGTCTTTTCTGAATCTCTTCTTCTCTCTTTCTACCAGTTCCCGCCCCCCCAAGGGAAATCTGTTGAGTGTCTTGTCTCTTTAAGATAACCTGTTGACTAGGTATTTTCGGGACCTTTGCAGAAGAACCATGTTCATGCTAAAAAGCAACCAAGTTATGCCGTTGATAAAAAGCAGCATCTGTTTCCCTTTGTTCAAAGGAAAAAAAAACCCTGCTGATATGGTGATATCACTCGAACACACCTCCTGGCCACCCACCAGGGGCAGCGAAGGACTGAACAAACCGTGAAGGACAGCGGGGCAAGATCTGAATCAGCAGCCCGTCTGTGCCTCAAGCTGAGGAGGGAAAGG
>NW_015273246.1:0-373 GCF_001447785.1 Gekko japonicus
GCTCAGCAGGCAATTGTTTAAACAGACAGTTAAAGCAGTCTCAAATTATATACATCACTCATAAAATCTAACTACTCAGTGGTTCACCTAAAGTCATTCTTAAGGACAGTAATGGCTGCAGATCTGTTTGGATTGACTGTGTTTTGGCACCTGGGCAGTTTGGCAAAAACCTGAAGCAAACCTATTTAGCAGGCTTTACAGTGTTTTGTGCTGAACGGAACAGACACAGCTATTGGCTCATGTCTGAATGCCACCACTGGAAACAGCCTTATCAGCTGTCAAACATGTTCACTGCAAAATTCATGTCATCCCTGGCTGAGGGCCAGATGGCATGTTACTTTTTCACATAAGTCAGGTACAGGTTCCTCAGACC
>NW_015273247.1:0-373 GCF_001447785.1 Gekko japonicus
TCCTCCCAGCTCCACCTCTGTTCTGCTGGGAATAAACCCCCATGGCTATGTCTTTTGCTTTTGAAATGGCAGGCACATTAGCGGATGATTTAGGGGTCATCATGCCGGACAGCAGAGGTCTGCCAAAGGAAAAGCGGAGGTGTAAATTGGCCGCTCCCAACGCAAATAGGCCAGCTGAAGCCGAAAGCAATTCAGCCTGCTGTGAGGAGATCTTTGGCGCCAAAATCCCTGTGTCTGCTTGCAGCAGCTGGTAGGGGCCTGCGTCCACTGCCACTTCCCTTGCAGCACAAACGCAACCTGATGAAGAGGTGGAACATGTCACCTGGAAGTGGTGTCAGTGTGTCAGTGACGTCAGGGGGAGATTCTCTGCTTT
>NW_015273248.1:0-373 GCF_001447785.1 Gekko japonicus
CCATGTGGCCAAGAGACACTTTTACTTAAGTCTTTGCAATGTGTCTTCCCAGGTCCGTTCCGCAGTACGGAAGCGGTGGCACCGGTGGCAGGACAAGCACTCTATCCGGGCCAGGGTGGCCAGAGCCATGTCCATTCCCACGTCACCCACCCGCGTCAGCTTCCACAGCATCAAGCAGTCGACGGCACTCTGAGGCTGCTCCTGAAATGTCGCGGCAGTTTTGGGGACTGCCTGCCTGGACTTCCGTTCTCCCAGAACTGCGAGCCAGGAAAGTCACTGCAAGACACGGGTGGCCTTCTCGCCGAGAAGCTGCGTGCATTGGAAGGAAGCATCGTCCCTGGCCGGAACTGCAGTCTTGGTGAAACTCAGCAGC
>NW_015273249.1:0-373 GCF_001447785.1 Gekko japonicus
AAAATTTTGGTTACGAAATAAAGGGCCTGACACACGGGCAGCAAGAGGCAGGGCTGAGTCCAGTTTATCCTCTGGCCACCAGCGGCCCTACCAGCAGATATGAAAGGCCTACTTAACTGCAAGAGCTGGAAACTTTTCCTCCTTGGAATATAAAACCAGGGCCGTCCCATTATTGTTAAATTTTAGACTGTTACCTAGGGCGACAGCTCGATGAGGGTGCCGTCCTGACCGGCCTCGTCCCCTCCTCGCCCCGCACAGGAAGCCTCCCTTGCCGGCTTCTTGCTCCATCCCCAGCAAGAGACTCCCACTGTGGCTCCGGCACCCGCCCCCGTCCCGCACGGGGACGGCAGAATGTATCCTCGCCTAGTGGGCG
>NW_015273250.1:0-373 GCF_001447785.1 Gekko japonicus
CTCACTTGTGTGCCATAAAAGAAAATTAAATTAAGAGTGAAATATACCAGCTGCACTCAAATACAGACTACTGAAAACCACACAGGTGAGCTTTTATCTCCAGTAACTTGCTATGCCTGTGATGGGCTATAAGAGACCTCCAAGCAGTATTCTCGTAAAGAGGTATGTGGTTTATTGCTATCCTTATCACAATGGCTTTTTATTGTAAGTTAGGGGAAATTCTTTTCATCTTCACATGTTACTTTGCAGTGGTAGTATATAAGAAAAGATGAATGGATAAAAGTAAAAATGGGATTTTAAAAACTTGTTAGATCTTTGGATTCAAAATCCCTTTATAGATTTCTTCCAATCAACTGAAAATTTAGGTATGAAC
>NW_015273251.1:0-373 GCF_001447785.1 Gekko japonicus
TAAGTGGTTGGTATAGACCCAAGAACGCTGTACCACATACACTGAGCAGCTCTAGGCTCAAGGATAAGCAAAATTAAATGAGGGGCCTTCAGCTCAGATGCTTGGTCACTGTATGTGTAAACTGAAGCAACAGCAAAACTGCTCAAGTGGAAATTGAGTTACAATACAGCATTAGGCCTCACAGAACAAAACGGAAATCCGCTGAGCAAAAAGAATCGTGCTAAAGATCCATTCCTTCATTAATTATCTAGGACAGGACAGGACAAAGCCCTCCATTTCAATGGGGTTAAGCAGAACTCCTTATAAAGGACACAGTAGCCAATTAGCCAGAATTTGAGAGGCTCCATAAAAAACTGAACTCCGTCCTGCTCAC
>NW_015273252.1:0-373 GCF_001447785.1 Gekko japonicus
TAAAGTTCTATTTCCATCTCTTGTTCCTACTTCCTTACTCTAAGTCTATGCCTTCACCTGAAGGGAGTTAAAACCCAGAAACTTCAGGTCAAATCCTGAGAACAGGCCAACTCTCAAAGTAAACCTCTACTCATCTAAACAAAGGGGATCACAAGGTTCTTAGAGTGTCGTGTGCATAGTTTAGACAGAGACCAAAAGATGGGATTTGTTAAACTGGCCTTTGAGAAACAGCCAACCCAGACAGAGAAGGCCGAATGGCACAATGACATCTTTCCCCTCTACAAGCACTGAACGCTCACCACAGAGACCTCAGGGTGAAACTCTTTCCAGGAAACTCAACCAATGTTGCAAGCTTCTCTTCTTCAAGTTTCCC
>NW_015273253.1:0-373 GCF_001447785.1 Gekko japonicus
TTTCCTATTTCGGTATTTTGTCATTTGCCAGGAAAGCCCTGACTCCTTTATTAAAAATACTTGCTGTTTTATTTATTTAAAGTATTTTTATATCTTGCTTTTCCTCCAGTCTATGGGACTTGAAGCAGCTTACATCCAAAAGCTTCCTTTAATATTAAAAACAAAGTGATCCAAAACACATTCAAAAAAGAGAGAGAAAGCTATCACTCACTGCTGATTTTGCTTTGTTTCTGTTTTAATTTTCATTATGTAAAACCATAGGCTGATTCTGGTGCTCTTTATTTCAGAAGAATGCTTCAGGGAATTGATCACATTTACAGAAGCCTAGCATTGTTAAATGTGATTAATTTGTTACAATTTATTTTTTGAATGA
>NW_015273254.1:0-373 GCF_001447785.1 Gekko japonicus
CCATCTTGGCTGGATTGTTACGGCAGGGATTGGGTGATTCAATAACAACAACATGCCCTGCAGGACTGATGTTATAACACTACCCCACGAGCTGTTCTCGACGGACGGCAGAAGAAACAGAAACAAACTCTTATACTCACAACTGGGCTGGGATGGTGCCGCTGAACGGCGAGCGGAGGGCCAGGTCGCACACTCGCTGCTCCTGAATGAAGAGTTGTCCCGTCCAGGCACGATACAGCGCTAAAGGTTTTACACACCGCCGGAGACAAAATGACACAGAGAAGCATAAATACACGAGGGAGGTGGAAGCGTGGCAAGCCACGAGCCCCTCAGGTCTCAGCCGGAAGGAATCATAGAATCATAGCATGTTAGA
>NW_015273255.1:0-373 GCF_001447785.1 Gekko japonicus
CTCTAGAAAGAGAGAGTCTACACATCCAGACAGAGAAAATAATCAAAGACTTGCCTTAAGTGAAGAGATCTGTTGGTCCAATCTTTACATTCTGCCCTTAGATTCTCAGTTTGGGAACTCACTTTGCCTTCAAACAGCATTTCATCCACATCCCAGAACAACTGATGCACTCTTTGTGTGTTAGCTTTATCAAATTCCTAAGGATTTTAAAATTAACAGCATCATTTCTATACATATTCAAATCTAAAAATACATTAGTCACTGAGATAAAATTGAATATAGGCACAAATCATTCAAATATTGTTTGAACATCAAATTCAATATCACTAAAATAAGAACACTTTCTTGAGAATGAGCCCCACTGAATAGAATT
>NW_015273256.1:0-373 GCF_001447785.1 Gekko japonicus
ACGACCGCTACTTGGCCATCTGCCACCCCCTGGTCTATGCCATTGCTATGGGCAGGTGGCGCCAGTTGCACCTTGCCTCAGCTTCCTGGGCAGGAGGGTTTTCCCTCGCGGTGATAAATGTGATGTGCACATTGCGTTTCCCCTTCTGTGGCCCCAACCATCTCAACCACTTTTTCTGTGAGCTGCCGGTGGTGATGAAACTTGCTTGCGGTGACATTCACATCACAGAAGCCATCCTGTTTGTGGCGGCCATGCTGGCTGTCCTGGTCCCCCTGTCTGTTATCCTGACTTCTTACGGACTCATCCTGTCCTCCGTGATACGAGCACAGTCTGCCTCAGGACGCCACAAGGCTTTCTCCACCTGCGCCTCCCA
>NW_015273257.1:0-373 GCF_001447785.1 Gekko japonicus
TTTCTACAAAAAGAGCCCTGCTCCTATCTATCTGGACTGAGCTCAGATTAGTTTTAAATATGTTTTCCAGGGTAATAATTTGACAATTTGTCCTTTAGCCTTCATGCCAGGGTAAGCACCCGCGTGAACATAACATGGAACGAGAACTCAATGGGATGCAGCTCCTTGGCATTGATTAAGACAGCATCTTCTAATTAGCGCTACTTTTAATTTTCCCCTGTTACGGGTAATTACACTTATTAAAGCAAGTAAAAATTAAAATTAAAATGCATGAATTTGCTGTGAGGAACGGATTAAAAAGTATATATATTAGTGCCATACTTACTTTGACATGAATAGCTATCCTGTGTTCCCACCAGGGTGTCTCCTAAAA
>NW_015273258.1:0-373 GCF_001447785.1 Gekko japonicus
TTTTTTTCTAGCGTAACTTCTGGAGCTAGAAGGTGCCGTTTCGTATCATGGTAGGCTCTCAAATTATCATGACAAGCTAACCCTCCTATCAGAACTCAGCCCCCTTCCCGCAGAGGGTCACGCAGCCTGGCTGTCAGACGCCGAAGCAGTACGGGGAGCACCCAGACGAGCCCATCTCTGCATCAGGAATTGACTGGCTGGATGCTCTCCTGCCTGGAAAGTCAGATTTCATAGACAACCCCCCCTCCCAATGTAAGATCCTAGGCTGTAACTGTATACTCATCCAGAAGTGCGCCCCCAGTGCTCAGAAAGGAGAGAAGATTTAGAGGTAGGATGTGGTGCAGTACGCTACACCAGTTTGGTGTAGTGGTTA
>NW_015273259.1:0-373 GCF_001447785.1 Gekko japonicus
CCCCTGGTCTGCATAATTATTTGCGCCAGGGACTGTGATACAGGAGGTGTTCCTTGAGGATTGCGGCCCTGCCCTGAGGCCCTCCTCCGTGCCTAGCGCAGTAATTGGAGAAGAGAGGAATACTTCCTCTAATCCACCACGTCCCATTTACAGGCCAATCATACCTCACACTGATAGCAAGAGTGTAGGACAGGAGTCCCCAAACTTGTTGAGCCTACGATCACTTTTAGAATTCTGACACAGCATTGTGGACATAGCCATAAAATGGCTGTCATGGGAGGTGGAGCTAGCAATAAAATGGCTGCCACGGGAGGTGGAGCCAGGAGTAAAATGACTGCCAAGGGAGGCGGACCCAGCAATAAAATGGCTGCCA
>NW_015273260.1:0-373 GCF_001447785.1 Gekko japonicus
ATCTGGGATCCCAGGAATGTGAAGTCTAGCGCTTAGTAATTCTCCTCTGCAAACAGTCCCTTTGCCTACATTAGTGGGGGGCACGACCCTGCTTCCACTCCAGGATTAAAATGCAGTATGGAGGAACCCATTTGGACATAGTAAGTCAAGCCATCTTTCCCAGTAATGTCCAGGTTGTGTGCTCTGACTGAGGAAGGGTAGAAAAAAATATTTCCCAACATTCATTGTGTGAGCTTCTTTAGATGGAGATTGAATTTGGGAAGCTCTGTGTGCAGAGGGTGACATGGTCCATTGAGGTCAACATTAGAAAGGAAGCACAGCCCTCGGTTTGCAAGACCTAATAGGACTAATTTATTTATTTATTTATTTATTT
>NW_015273261.1:0-373 GCF_001447785.1 Gekko japonicus
GTTTGGCCATCGTTTGGGTTGCCTAAGCAACTGTGGTGGTCAGCAGGGTTGCTGTGGCAACCGAAATGACCAGCAAATTTTTCGCAAAAGGAAGGGCTGGCAAGAGAGTTCAGGAAGCCCTGAAGGATCTACGTGGCTTGCTGAGCTGTTTTCGAAGGGTGCAGGGACAGAGACAATGCAGGCGGGATCAACCCCTCCGAATGTCAAGTAGGGATGGAGGCATGGTGGGAGGGGGCAGCAGGGGTGAGTGGTCTCAGACTGCAAAAGGTATTGAACTGGCACTGGCCTGTATGACACTAATGTGCATGCACGAGCACGGGTTTTGGTCTTGCTTGGATCGAGATCCTTTTTGGCGCAGCGTTGACTAATGCAC
>NW_015273262.1:0-373 GCF_001447785.1 Gekko japonicus
GTCAAAGATGCGTTTTCGGCTGCAAGTTTAAAATAACGACTCACATAAAAGCTCACCATTGGCTCTTGCGTTCTGTGCTGTTTGTTAACTGGCTTGGAGGCTCCGATGCCAAAGGAAAGATTTACTGTCTGATGCTGGAGCAGGAGTCATTGTAGAAACCCACTCTCTCGACACGATGTATGTGTGCATTTGGTTCTCGTGGCTTCTGACCAGCTATGCTGTGCGGGTCTGAAACGGTGTGCCTGAAAAGACCCTGCTCATTTTCTTCCAAGCTGAACACCCCTGGGCCCTCACTTGAACACACAAAACTCCCTTACACTTGACTACTGGATCGTCCATCAAGGTATTATCAGAGGTCATTTCGGGGGGATCG
>NW_015273263.1:0-373 GCF_001447785.1 Gekko japonicus
CTGCTGACTCAGTATAGTTACAATTTACTCCTCTCATGTTAAGTTTTGTATGTTCAGGGACTTATGTATGTTTGGAGAAGCATTTACCTTTGTAAATCCCTACTTGAATATGCAGCAAAGATGCACACTTGTTCGCTTTTCTGCAGTTTGTGAGAACTAGCTCGTAGTTTCAGATCAAACCCTGGTAGATACAAATCATACCAAAGTGGGTTGAAATCTTTGGATCTTGAGATCTGGATATTGCTCTAGCTGTTGCTGCCCATTACATCCACATGTAATCAATTCACAGGCCTTGGAATTGGTTTGGGAACTGGGGGAAAAATACAGGGGACAAGTGGAAACAGAAACCCCAAAGTGAAAACTAAAGGCACAA
>NW_015273264.1:0-373 GCF_001447785.1 Gekko japonicus
TGCCACTGGACTCAGACTTTGTTCCATTAAATTCCAGGATATCTCCACAGACAGAAGTGAGTGCCTAGGACCAATGAGAGGGAGCATCTTGTGAGCAAAATGAACAATGGGCCCCACCCCACTTCAAAGCAAGGAAACACCTGTGCTACTTTGGGGAAGTAGTAGTTTCATGTCAATATGCTCTGGAGTTTTGAAATTATCATACTTTCATCACCCTTCAGTTGCAGTGACGATTCCTGAAAGCAGAAAGGGGAAATATATTGGGAACCAAAAGGGCCCAAGAACTCACACAGCACACGTGCAGGCCAACTGCTGTGGAAGATGGGAGTCTGAGGACTCTGTAGGGGTAGTGAAAGTAACAGATACAATGAAG
>NW_015273265.1:0-373 GCF_001447785.1 Gekko japonicus
AACCCTAGTCTTGCACTGGAGTAAATGCTGTAGTTATTCTTGACATTGCCAGCCACCCATCAGTGAGTTTGCAATGTTTCCTCGAGTGAAAGCAAAGTATTTTCTCCAAGGCAAAAGCATGCGCAGTGATGTGGAGACCAGACTTACTCAGCATCTGAACCTCTTCTTGAGCTTGCTGGTTGAATCCAGAGGAAGGGCTGTTGCACAGATATTTGTGGTCTGTGATGTCAGGCTCTTGCTGCTTGTGGACCTACTGCCTTATTGGGGCCCCAGGGCAGAGTGTGAAAATGGAAAACTCTTTTGCTATCCCTAACTCTGGAAAAGCAGTCCTCTCTGTACTCAGGTTAGTGCTCAGGTATCCTGTATACTTTCC
>NW_015273266.1:0-373 GCF_001447785.1 Gekko japonicus
TGCTGCAGGGCACACACTTCGCCAGACAAGAGGCTGTGGTAGTGCTGTACAGTGGTACAGTCTGGGAAACCCAGGGTCAAAGTCTCATTCTGTCATGAACACGAGGTGACCTAGTGTCTCTCTCACACACACACACAATTTCTCTCTCTCAATTCACAAGGTTGTTGCAAGGATAAAATGGGGGGAGAACCATGGAGGCTGCCCCATGTTCCTTGGAGGAAAAGCAGGACGAAAATGTCCCAGACAGACAGCACGTACTGGGTCAGGAACTGCTTGTGAACACAGAGGTGAAGGAAGCTGGCCCCGCCCCACGCAAGCTAAAATAAAAGCCTGGGGAAGGACGCTCCCCGCGCAAGCCCTCCAGTGCCACACC
>NW_015273267.1:0-373 GCF_001447785.1 Gekko japonicus
GAACCACACAGTAGGCTTGATGAAAACAAATACAAGAAACAGGTTGATTTCAGTGGGACAGGTGGCTTGGTTGTCTTTCTTTGGAAGGTCTTAAAAGGTTTTTAAAAGAGAAACCCATGAGCCGACGATCTGCTTAAGCGCACGACGCTAAACGAATTTCTAACATGGCGCCCAGTGTGCTCTCTAGCTTCCCAAACGGCTTGACTGTGCAAGACAAAGTTCAGACATCAGGGACTGCACGGTGAGACCAGTTCAATCCATATAAGGTCTGCTTTTCTGGGGTGTCGGGAAAGTCAGATGGGAGTACGGGCCACCAACAACTTGTACAACGGGCGACAGTGTAGGCATGCAGACCCCCTGTCTCTCAGGAGGG
>NW_015273268.1:0-373 GCF_001447785.1 Gekko japonicus
CTCTCGCAGCCATATGTGACTACTGGCCAGTACTAGTATCATCCTATTGCAAATGGGAAAACTGGGGCTGAGAAAAGCCACATAGCTAACGTTCTCAGCAAGGCCCAACTTGTGTCTTGGCTGGATGAGGAAGGGGGGCTCACATAAAATTTCTCCCTAAAGTTAAACCTCTCTAGCCAAACCTTTGCCCTCACAACCTAGTTTTCAATGTTCAGGGATTTCTTATAGAGGAGCCTGCGATCATGGATGCCTCCACCTGCAATAGAAAGTAGTACAGCCCTGAAACAGACTTCTACCACCTCAGTGAGAACTAGGCCTTTGGCACTGGCAGGCTGGCAGATGCCCACAATCAGAATGAGATGCTGCCAGCCAT
>NW_015273269.1:0-373 GCF_001447785.1 Gekko japonicus
CCTCCTCGATGATTCTCCCTTTATATGACCGCTCCAATCCACACTTACCCTGTAGGCCTCCCAGTGCAATGGAAAGAAGTCAGATGGGTGATCCTTCTCCTCAGAATTTTCCAACCTAACCCCTTCACAAATTTGCTGACCCCTTGCCAAGATCTGATTGGAAGGAAGGATGCTGCTGCTGGGAAAGCGGGTGGGATCAGAAAACAACAATATTTGTGTGCAATGCATTCCATGCTCTGGGGCGTCTCCACAAAGGCGATTGGCTGCAACTGCATTCTGTACACCTCCTTTGCTAGGTTCTGACTGGAAGGAAGGATTCTGTTGATGGCATTGCTTTGGGAAAGAAAAAGCACAATCCGAAGAACAACATGGC
>NW_015273270.1:0-373 GCF_001447785.1 Gekko japonicus
TGGCAACCCTATTAATACTCTGCAAGGTGCTTCAGCCAGCTTCCCCAAAGTCTACCTGCTCCTCTCTCTGGTTCTTCCTGCATCACTGCTTTTCACATAAACACATCTGCAACAGAGAGAGAGGGGTCAATGTCTTCCAAGCCCTTGCAGGTGCTTGGACAGCACCATCTCCTAACAATTAAGGCCCACCAAGGAGTATCTATAAACATTAAAACATATTGCCCTTCCTTATCTGAGGCCAACAATACGTTATGGTCAAGAAAGCTAAACCACTTGCTGCACTGCAGAATGAAAATTCAGAAAAATGGCAAACATACTTGTGACAAAGCAGCTTCTACCAATCGGAAAGCTGATGAGGGGGGAAATCTTATTC
>NW_015273271.1:0-373 GCF_001447785.1 Gekko japonicus
TATCTGGCCCATGTGACCGGGGCCTGAGGTGAGCAAATTGAGTGTTTCTAGGGCCTTATACTATGCCTGCTAACATATCAGTTGTAAAAAGTTCCATTTGGAGTGGAAATGACTTCCAAATAATGTATTGGATCAGTATGTAGCACTACTTTATCATCTCGAAAAATACAAATTATGGTTCCATTAGTTGAGGCGTTTCTTCCTCAGCCATAAAAATATAAAGAATACATCAGAAACAGCTCATATTGTATAATGTTTCAGCAAGAATCATGGCATGGGTGCTGGTATTGCTCAGTTGAAATAATCTGTTTGCTAGGCGAAAAGCTCATCAGCTGCAAAATTATTGTTAGTGGATGCAAGATGATTTTTTTTT
>NW_015273272.1:0-373 GCF_001447785.1 Gekko japonicus
GAGTATAACTGGCCTAAGTACACTTGATGAACTTTGTGGTCATGTAAAGAGGTCACTGGCACAAAGGCAGAGCACCTGCTTTGTGTGGAGAAAGGTCCAGCTTCAATCACTGGCCTTTCCAATAAAATAGACTAAGCAGTAGGTGATACGAAAGACCTCCACTTAAGATCGTGGAGAGCCACTGCTCGTCACTGTTGACAATGTTTACTTTGATACACTAGTGGTCTGATCCCAGTATAAGTCCATTTCATGGGACTAAGTGTGGATTTGAAACAGGCTCTTATTTGTAACTTGACATTCTAACCCTACACCAAAATGGCTCAACCCAAATTGGCATGGGGAAGAGATAAAGTTCCTCATCAAAGGCTCCTCA
>NW_015273273.1:0-373 GCF_001447785.1 Gekko japonicus
TCATGTAAGCCTTTTTGAATACACCACACGTCTTTTGAAGGACTGTGCTTGGGGGAGGGTGGGTAGCGGGGATTTTTGGATCTGGGCCTAGATTCAAGAGTTTCTGTGCTTCAATTATGCAAGCTTTCTGAGCAGAGAAGGTCTACTGAAATCAATACGGGTCTGACCCTACGTTGAACTGGGGACATAAGGTAATAAATTATGTGCAGATGTTCCAGCTGTTCTAGCTTTCTGTTAGCTGGCTCTTGCAATGCCTTTGAGAGCATCACCAGGTGAATTGTTAGAACTGCCAGTTCAGCCTCAGCCCCAGGGCTCTAGAATATAACTCTCAAATTTTGTGGGAAAGGCCTTTTCTCTTGGGTGGCTATGCATG
>NW_015273274.1:0-373 GCF_001447785.1 Gekko japonicus
TTAACCACTATACCAAACTGGCTCCAAAGTTCCATGTTCTAGCCTTTTCCACTATGAATGATAAAGACACCAGATATATAGGTATTGGATGATACAGCCCCTTATTCTCTGTGGTTAGAGCAGAATCAATTCTATTCTACATTCAGGTATTTTAACACACTTTCCCAGAGACCCCGAAAAAGCACAGGCAATTCTGGAATCCTTCACAACTACCAGGATAAGTGCTCTTTTTATAAACTAGGTTTTAGGACGTCCAAGGTTCACTTACTGTTTTGCTAATTTAAGGACCTAGAACAAGTGGTGCTTCACCCGAATTTTGAAACAACTCTTGCTTGGACTACTCAATCAGGAGGGCTCCTTCTCTTTCAAGTCA
>NW_015273275.1:0-373 GCF_001447785.1 Gekko japonicus
TTGTTGTACCGAACTAAATCTTCAGGAGGAAAATCTTATGGTGGTTTTCCAAAGGTAGAACTTACTCTGAATCTCATTTGTTGTGTTGTTGCCTATTCGCACAGTTTGGGAAGACTTTTCTGGAGTTCTTCGCAGCTCACTTTAGGTTTCACCATCATGAGTAATTTTGTGTCATCTGCAAACTAGCAGCTAGAATGGGATGGGGTTGGGGGGAGGCTGGACCTAAGGATCACATCACCCCATGCTGAAAGATTTGCACTGGATGCCCATCTGTTTCCAGGCACAATTCCAAGTGGTGATTCTTTCCTTTTGAGGTCCTAAACATTTTGGGGCTAGGGTACTTGAAGAACCAGTTGCTCCCATACTATCCAGC
>NW_015273276.1:0-373 GCF_001447785.1 Gekko japonicus
GGGAACCTTTACCTTTACCTTTTAATGTCTCAAATGTTTTCATGCTTTGGTTTGACGTTTTAATGTTTGCCACCTTTGGGAACTCTGAACTGGGTGGAAAGGTGGCAGAGAGAAGTTTTAAATAAGCGAACAGTGAAGGGACTGCGCCCTTGGGGAGTTCTGCTCCGAGATTTATCTAAAAAGAGTGCCTGGAGAGGAAAAGAGTGCAACCTAAAAAGACGGAAATTAGAAAACATTTAGAAGCATGCCAGAGGGTGGCCCGGTTACTTCAGTGCAATACCAATGGAGAAGGCTTGCCAATCTCCTGGGTGGGACGGGGGTTCCCCTGCCCCCAGCTTCCTTCCCCTGCCTCGGGAGGTGGTGGGTGCTCCTT
>NW_015273277.1:0-373 GCF_001447785.1 Gekko japonicus
CTGCCCCCCCCCCCCCAGCAGGTTAATCCTCCATTTTGGTAGTGAACGCTAGAACATTTGTCCCTCCTCCAGCAACTCGGTCCTGGAATAAAGCTTACTATTTTGCCCGTGCTTCTCTTTCAGCATGTGTCGATGGCCTGTGTTCATTTGGCCTCAAAAATTGAAGAAGCCCCAAGACGTATACGGGATGTGATTAATGTATTTCACAGACTTCGACATCTACGTGAGAAAAAGTAAGTGTGCAACATGCAAGGGGGCTACCTTAGCAGTGGGTCTTCATGGCCAAACTATCCAAGGAATGGGAAACCTGGACAGGAACTACTCAGCGGGTGGCAGTAAAAACTCAAAGGCCACTTGGCCCCACGACTCCTCT
>NW_015273278.1:0-373 GCF_001447785.1 Gekko japonicus
CTGAGCACATGCCTGCTTGCCTTCCACCTGCTCAGCTTGCACATCTGTAAGACCTGGCATTGCAAAACCACCATCAGTGTCCAGTATTCTACATTACTCTGTCTAAATCTTATTAAAATACACATATGGAGCCTCCCTTAGGGCCCAGTGTTAGCACTGACATTTGTTTCGTGTCCAAGAGAATCAAAACTCCATTTTTCAAGGGAAAAGTATCCTCATCCAGTATGCTGCTAGCTATAGTAAACGGGGGAGGGGGCTTCTGTCAGTGTTTGGCCAAAGAGACCAAAATGCAAATGAAGTGACATGCATGTAAAATAATAATGCACCAGTCAAATTTTCCCAGGGAAGTAAAGAACTATATCCAGGGCTTTTT
>NW_015273279.1:0-373 GCF_001447785.1 Gekko japonicus
TGCTTCACTGTTCCCCCCCTGGAATTAAAGCCAGTGGGCTTGGATGAGTTGCACAAGTAGTGCTGTGGTGAGGCAACTTGTGTAGTAGCGATTCACCCAAAATAATCATGCTGTGGCCATTGGGCTTGGGCCCTTTGCACAAGTTATGTGGTGGCTGCATGGTAGTGAGTCCTGCAGCAGTTGCCTTCTGGCCTGGCCAAACAAGCCCTTCCCCCATCACACAATGTGGCAGGGGAGGGGACAGGGCCCTTTCCCAGGTTTCTGGGTGCCCAGTCCCACCTGTTGCCCTCCTGCCTTTGCCTGACCAAAACCAAGGCTTGGAAAGCGCAGCAGGATCGCTGTGATTGCTTAGCCAGTTTGGTGTCGTGGTTAA
>NW_015273280.1:0-373 GCF_001447785.1 Gekko japonicus
ATGTGTAAGGTCCCGGGGGAGAAGGCAAACCCCCTACCAAGATCTGCAAGGAGAATAAAAATACTGTAACATGCAGAAACTCCAGGACTTAACAGTTCCTCTGGAACTCAAGTCGTCATCAGTTTCAAGCATCTATCCGACCGCTCATCTTCCCTTCTTCCGAAGCACACAGCAATGACCTCTGCTACCCTTTGTGGTCCACATGCACTCACGCTGGTCTCCTGAAGAGCCGGGTGGTCGTCGACCCCTGGGAAGAGAACGCGCCTCGCGTACGTCCGGTAGTCCAGGAAGGGGATCTTCACCCCGTCCATGTTGTTCGTCAGCTCATTGATGTCGGTCTGAAGCTCGGCGAAAGCTGGGGAAGGAAGGAAGG
>NW_015273281.1:0-373 GCF_001447785.1 Gekko japonicus
CTGTCTCCAACTTAAATGGTTAATTAGAGGAAGTGGATAAGGGGGGGAGGGTGTCTGGTTCCCTGACCCTGACAGACCTGGGTACTATGTAAGGGGATGTTGACAAATGAGGTGAAAAGGGATCCTGAGGGAAACTCTTATAGAAGTTGCCTATGTGAGGGCAGAGAACGCTGAGGCAGCAGGTGTGAGGGGAGCCCATTGAGAGAGTTTGAGGGACCTTTGTCCAAGAGAATATGCAGAGAGTGCTGAAAGGGACTGCATGGAAGAGGGTCTGAGAGACAGAGCTGGTAGGCCAAGACAACAGAGACAGACATCTTCAAAGGAATCTGTCTCAAGAAACACCCGGACATTCTGGGTATTGAGCAAATAACAC
>NW_015273282.1:0-373 GCF_001447785.1 Gekko japonicus
ACTACACTGAACTGTCTCTTTGCCTTTGCACAGCCTCCTGAACATGAAGGACTCCACTCTAAGAAATGGCTGTCCAGACTGCTGTACTGATTCCAGGGATACTGCTGGAGACAGGGAGCTACGTGCCTCCATTTAGCTTAGTGCCTTGGATAGATGCGCTCACTCACATCAGGCTGGACAGAGGGCCTCAACTCTAAGAGGACGACATCCTCAGCCTTGCTCTCTGCAGCTCTCCCCACAAAGGCAATTGTCCAGCAGAACTCACCAGTACAAAGAGTTTCTTGTATCCAACCTTGAGGAAGCCAATCACGACCCCCTTCCCGGTTCTGGAAGCAAGGAAAGAAACAAATGTTGAACAAGTGACCCATTGAGG
>NW_015273283.1:0-373 GCF_001447785.1 Gekko japonicus
CCACTGAAGTCAATGGACCTAGAAGGATGCAACTCTGTTTTGGATGGTACCATGAGTATCCCATGTCCTGTTTAGCTTAGCTGAGAACTGTCTGATTCATATTTCTGTCTCTCCAATGAACTTACCAAATGTCTTCAGGCAGCTTGTTGTTTCTCTCCCTAACCTCTGCATTTGTAAGACAGGGATAATAATCATGACTTGACAATGTATAATGTATTTATAAATATTACTGGGGAAACATATATAAAATGCTTACCCTCTAGAATGTGGCATATTAGTATCAAAGGAACAGAGAGTTGGGTGTACAGGGAGCTCAGGCGCCACACATCAACACTCCATACGTTTTGCATTGCGACCTCTGGTGGCACAGATG
>NW_015273284.1:0-373 GCF_001447785.1 Gekko japonicus
CCATATTAAATTTAGTTCACCATCTGTTGGCTAACAGGATCTTATTTTTTTTAATTTAAAGAAAAGGCAACCATGGGGGGCATGGGATAATGCTTATAAAATTATACATGAGGTAGAAAAAGCAGATGCAGAAGACCAGATTACGAATACTCACAGGCACTCAATGAAGTAGATGGCTGACAGGTACATGCCAGCTGAAAGAAAATACTTTATTTGGTGATTAATTAATACAAGGAATTAATTGCCTGAGGATCTATTGATGGTTACTAGTTTAATTCACTTAAAAAGATTTAAGTACACACTTTTTGAAAAGACCCATCCATGACCCTTCAGTGCAGTAACTAAACTGAGTCTCCAAGTTGAGACACAGTGA
>NW_015273285.1:0-373 GCF_001447785.1 Gekko japonicus
AGGAGACGGGAAGGGTCACATTTATCTGTGTTCCTATGGAAACTATTTGAATATTGTTTTATATGGATTTTTATTCACTTCTCAAATATGCTACTAAAAACTGATCCTTGATCCTTGACTGTTAAGTCAACAAGCATTTGTAGCTTGTGTATTTGTCAGAAGGTCTGAATGTAGTATTGTGGCTGGACTATTTTACAATAAAGTCTATTGAAATAATAGTGTAGTAGTTCTTTACTGCTTGAACTAAAAATTGGTTTGAATAGATTTAAGACTGGAGTTGTCACTTGCTCTACACTGGAACTATATATTTTGAAGGTTTGTAGGTAACATGCCAGTTTGGTCTAGTGGTTGAGTGGCGAACTCTAATCTGGAG
>NW_015273286.1:0-373 GCF_001447785.1 Gekko japonicus
CAGGCAATGACAAGCCACATCTGAACATCTCTTGCTCTAAAAACTCTAAGACAAATAGTTTCCCTTCAAAGTTAGTCACTACTGCAGGTAATTGGACTGTAGGGGGCAGGGGTACTGCTGTGGCTCCCCTGGGCAGAGCATAAAACATTCTATTTAAAAAAATAGACCTAGAGAAACAGCATCACCTTACACTTCTTTCTAGTACACAAGGAGGAAGTACTCTGTACCTCCCCTGCTAATCCATCCCACAGAGCAGGAGCTATAACAGTCAAAAATTGAAATACAAAGCAAAGGTTAAAAAGCAGCTCAGGTTCTGGAGGTGGAAGATGGGACAAGCCTGGACAGGAGATAGCCAAAAGTAGCTGGATTAATC
>NW_015273287.1:0-373 GCF_001447785.1 Gekko japonicus
ATTGAAGACACTGACACCTTCCTGACACAAATTCCCTCCACTGAAATTAAGACAAATGCAGAAGAGGCTCATCTCTCCCATCGTGGCCCCTCTGAGCCTAAGACCAGACTCCTCAGATGGCAAAGCTGAACTACACACAAAGTGCTTAAGGAAGCTGCCCATCAAGGTGGGGCTTGCACTCTTGCAGCTTCCAGATACTACCAGGGACAGACTGGAAGGCCACAATGAGCCTGGAAAAGAGCCACAGCCATCTCGATTGCCCCTGGCCATCTCCCTGGACAGAAGGACGAACAGGCCATCTGTCTCAAGTGGGGTAAAGGTTGCTGGGTCACAGAGGCTCAGTCTCACCCACCTTGTGTGGGATAAGTTCTGC
>NW_015273288.1:0-373 GCF_001447785.1 Gekko japonicus
ATGACTCCTCCATGCATGGAGGAAGACTGCAGGTCTGAGGCTTCTACCCCCCATACACACACTTAGGGGAGCATAGGTCTCCTGCTATAATGTCTTGGCCTAGCCCCACAACTGCTTAACAGGCCAGCAGGCGGAAAAACGGAGAGTGGGCTCTTTGGTGTGATGCTGACACACATCACTTTGGGAACAAAGCTGGAAGTGATGTCATCACATCAGTGGGACACTCTAGGATTCACCCCAACTACGTGTTGACACGATGCTGAAGAAAAGGGTACCTCCCACCAAAACAAATTTCCTGCCAGTTTGCCAGTTATGGCTGGCCACCCTACGCGTACACTTCTTTTCTGTGATCAATGATGCTGCTTTCTGAACA
>NW_015273289.1:0-372 GCF_001447785.1 Gekko japonicus
AAGTACTTCTTGTACATCCAGATGCTGTGACTAATTGAAGGAAGCTACTTCTATGTCATTACAAGGGCTAGTTCTATTTGGTCAGTATTAAGCCCTTCCTGTAGAACACAAAGATTAATTAGCTGGCAGTTGCTGGTAATGAATTTGCACTTGAGAGTTAACCTTTAAATCTTTAGAGACAGATGCATAATGTTCCAAACAAAAATTAAAACAAAGAATTAACAGCTAATTGTTATCAGAATGGGCTGGCCAGGCATAGTTTCTAAACATAGTCGCTGTACAACCTTAGTAGCACAGATTGGCCAAAATAACCTGGTGTCCAAGTATTGCTATGGTTCCACAAGTTTTAAACTTTTAAAAAATGCAGTACAG
>NW_015273290.1:0-372 GCF_001447785.1 Gekko japonicus
CTGCCACAAATTTTGTCCGTCTTTAAGATGCTCCTGGACTCCGCCTCTTTTCTATAAATAAGGTAGATAGATAAATAAATTGGATAGGATAGCTTGCTGGCAGATGGTACCCTGAGCTAGATTTTTCAGTACTTTGCTTTGCTGTCTGTACATCCGCCCTCCAAGACCAGGGCCGCTCTTTCTGGAATTCTGATCCTCCTAATCAGGCATCAATGTAGGCTTTGTAGCAGTCCACTAATCTGTGCAACCACCATTTAACTCAATGGGGCTTGTGAAGAAAAGCACAGATGCACAGATTTGGGGAATGGGCCATCTAGTCCGACATCCTGCTCAAACCACACTGGAGCATCTGTGACAGAGGACCATCACACA
>NW_015273291.1:0-373 GCF_001447785.1 Gekko japonicus
TCCTATTGTCTGCAGGGCAGTTGGGCTGCCTCAAATATAGCAGATACAGATTCTGGCAAAATCAACAGCTGTAAGATGTGTTAATTTACAAGGAGGTTTCCACATTTCCCAAAAGCCACTAGATGCGTCTGTGCTGGTACATTATGGAAGTTACACTCTCCACCTATGTTCAGCTGTTACATTGTTTCCAAGTCAGTCAGTAAGTAAATTTCCTACAGAAATCTGTTATGGAGCCAGAAAGGACAAATGTGTTGGATAATTTCCCCCTGCAAGTCTAACACATCGAAATCATCAGAACTTACACACACAGTCACTGCTAAGTCTCATTACTTTCAATAGGACTTATGAATCATATTTTTTTTCTTGCTTGTTG
>NW_015273292.1:0-373 GCF_001447785.1 Gekko japonicus
AGGCTTATTTTTATTTAATAGGCTTAAATGTTTATTCAATAGGCTTAGTCCTAGGAAAGGACTGTAGCTCATTCTACTTTCAAACACTATGTTTGTCCTACTCCCTTGGTTTTTGTGATCCATTCCTTATTTTATTTGTACCTTTGCAATAGAAGGAGCAGGTCAATTGTCTTCTGTAGGGGTGCTGCTTGCTAGCAGCAAATTCCCAAGGAGATCTGGTGGTTTGCTGAAGTAATGAACTAATCCTGAAATTGATTTACCAGATTTGCTACCTTTGATTATGGCACATTCACCTGGAGAACTCATTTGCAGCCAAGTCTCTCTACTGGAGACCACCTTTCTAGCCTCTGGACTGGACAAGTCAGGGGATGGA
>NW_015273293.1:0-372 GCF_001447785.1 Gekko japonicus
TCTAACTAACACAAACTTTGGCACATTTCTGAAGGGACATGTACTGGGTGAAAATTGGGCATTTTATTCTTATTCAAAGTGAGTTGGGTGGGAATAAAGGAGGTGTGGGGGAGGGCCATCCTTGACTTTTGTCTAGGGCCAAGTATCATTAAGACCTCCCCCTAAGTAACACGCTGTTTTGAGCTTGGAGTCTGGTAACCATGAATGAGTCTATCCTTTGAGCTTGGCCTACTATGGCATACCTGAGGGGGCCAGATCCTATGACAAAATAACAGTAATTTTTTAACAACTGCAGAGCAGAGCAAGGATATCTCCTCAGTTTTTAGGCAATGGTAGCAGATCTGCTAGGGTTGCCAAGTCAAAATTTTGCCG
>NW_015273294.1:0-372 GCF_001447785.1 Gekko japonicus
GTACTACTGGACTCTTGCTCTTTTTTACCTGTATATAGTTCAATAAAATTACATTGATGTAACTACTGGCTTTTGTGCCACATTCCTCACTTTCCCAAGCAGTAGAGATTCCCCAGGGAGCTTTACAGGGTCAAGTTTTCGTTTCAGGGAACAGCATTGGAGATCAAAATGATTATAATATCAGTTTATTCACACACATACAGTCTGAGCAAGTATTGATCATCAGGCATATAGGCCCCAGGGCTAGTCTGATTACAGGCCCAGTTCTTCAAACCAACAGCAGCCACCTCTAGCACCTGAACCCTAGAACTGTTTTCTCCCCGTAACTGAATTCAAACTTCACAAACAGTGGCTGATTTTGCACTAGAGCTG
>NW_015273295.1:0-373 GCF_001447785.1 Gekko japonicus
CATTATTCAGCATGGTCGAAAGCGCCTTTAGAAACATTACTTTTGAATGCCAGTTTCTTTTGTTTTCCTCAGCGAAAACGTAGGTGAACCACAATAAAGGCTTATTTACAGCCTGCCTTTCCTGTATCACCCAAGGCAACTTATAAACATGACCATGAACCACAGAACACAGTTTAAAGCAATGCAGCAGAGGTATGCTTAATGTCACAAAACTGAATTAGTTAGAAACAAATCTCATTTTCCTCTAGTGGGAGGATGCTTTCCATGGCCAACCTCCGGATGGGTCCTAGGCCATGAGATCTCCTGGAATTACTACTGATCTCAAGACCATAGGGGTTAATTTCCCTTGAGAAAGAAGAAGAAGAGATTGGAT
>NW_015273296.1:0-372 GCF_001447785.1 Gekko japonicus
CTGTGTGCATTTCCTCTTGTTCTCCTCAGGGAATTCATCACTGGGTCAGACTCATTCAGCGCCTTCATGGCTGACAGCCTGCTTTCTGCCTTGATGGAGAAACTGCAAGACTTGGCCAATCAGAACTGCCAACCCGGCTTGATTCTTCAGCTCACTACTAACTTGGAGGTACGTCTGGGGCCTGAGGTGAACTGAACAGGAAGGGGATACCAGCAGCACCTTTGGCCTTACCACTTAGCGTGGCACTTTCTGGGTTTGTTGCTGGAGCTCTCTGCTTCCATTAATGCAGAATATGGCAGCGAGGGTGCTGACAGTGATGTCTTTGTGAGCGCACATTCAACCTATGCTCCATGAACTGCACAGGCTGCTGAT
>NW_015273297.1:0-372 GCF_001447785.1 Gekko japonicus
TTTTTGAGAGCAGCGTAATCAAGTTCACAAAAGTCAGAATTGTTCAAGATCATATTGTAGATCAGAAGAAATGCAAATAAAACAAGTTGGGACCCTTGCGGGGAATCGTAGCAGGAGGGAATAATAGGACATTCTCATATCCATAATGCCATGGTGTAACATGAATGAGGTCTAGATTAGTGTTCGCAACCTTTGGGTTGGGACCCAAAAGTGAAGCCTCTGCAGGTGGGTCATGGGCCAGCCCTCCCCTAATGACCACCCCTCCCCTTTCCACTACTCTCCATTCTGCCTCAGAAACCAAGATCTGACCCTGGTAACAGTATCTTCCTTGTAATATATTAGTTGTAATTTTTTTCTTTCACTGCATATACA
>NW_015273298.1:0-372 GCF_001447785.1 Gekko japonicus
GTTACATATGACTGTGGTCTAGTGCCATTCAAGGGATGGGCCATTGCATTCTGCATGAGGTAAGTTTTCAGGTGACCTTCAAGGGCAGCTCCACACTGAGCGCACTGCAGTAGTCCATACTGAAGCTTACAGAAGCATTGATCAGTGTGGCAAAGTCCAAGAAGGGAGAAAGTTTCTGAATTAAGTACAGAGGGGGAAAGGCACTTTAGCAACAAGTTCAACCTGCTTTTCAAACATTATGGTTGGGTCTGGAAGAACCATTAAACACTTTATTTGATTGCACAGGATCAATGTGACCATATCCAGACTTGATGGGTAGAGTCTGCAAGAACTTCTATCTTGTCTGAATTCACTTCCAGCTTAATTGGCTCT
>NW_015273299.1:0-372 GCF_001447785.1 Gekko japonicus
ATGTGGAGATGGAAGCTGAGTAAAAAAAAGTTGGGTGGAAGGGGGAGGGGAAAGGTCTATTAAAAACCCCTTCATATTTGTAGACAAATGGTCTTTTAGGATATTTGCATTGATTTGAAATCAGTGGTCTGAAACTGTAGACTTTACAGCAGTAAATTGGAGGCTTTGCAGGGAACTATTGTATAGACCTGCCTAACCTGATCTCATCAGATCTTGAAAGCTAAGCGGTAAGAATTGTCCAACAACTGCACTAGTTACCCAGTGGGTGGGCTGCCCTTGGAAGAAATCTTCAGCTAGAAGCTGGATAGTGATTGGTCCGGCATGCTCTAGCCAGCTTTAGGGTTTTTTTGCACTGACCATTGACTTCAACAG
>NW_015273300.1:0-372 GCF_001447785.1 Gekko japonicus
TGCGCATGGGCCAATGAGTTACCCAGTTTGGTTTCCTTTGCTGGCCTTCCTCTTGCATCAGCTGAGCCAAACACTGAGTCAAAGCATCTGATACAAGTTGGCAACGAATCAAAATTGGGATTGGAGTCGAGTCCTTCCGTCCCCATCTGTGAACCAGAGCCCACCCTCTGCTTGTGCATGTTCGCCTTGCCGACGGGTCCTTGCAAACTCCTTTAAAAGGCTGTGAAAATGGCCTCCATCTTTGCATGCCTGCTGCCACTGAAATTAGACAACCACAAAGGGCTCAAATTGCCTTCAGTGTTGGTTGTACTGTGGGTATAACTTGGAGTTGTCAGATGTCCCATGTTTTTGAGACTTATTTCTTATTCCAGC
>NW_015273301.1:0-373 GCF_001447785.1 Gekko japonicus
CGGCCATCTATGGCCCAAATTCCAACCAGATCAATTTTCTTTCTCAATGTTTTACTAAACTACACCTTTTCCATAGCGGTTCGATTATAGTGGGGGGTGACCTTAATCTTATAATGGATGAGCAATTGGACAAATCCTCAGGTAAATGGGTTAAACGTAACTCCCAAACGCAACTTAAAAATATATTGGAGACAGTAGGATTAATTGATATCTGGAGAAATCAGCATCCTCAAGTTAAAGATTACACTTTTTACTCTCATAAATATAACATGCATTCCAGAATAGACTACGTGCTAATTTCTCAAGATCTCTTACAAGCCTGCCTTGCATCTGAAATAAGCAGTCAAATTTGGTCCGATCATGCACCAGTACA
>NW_015273302.1:0-372 GCF_001447785.1 Gekko japonicus
AGCAAGTTTGGGTCAAATGTGCGCTAGAAAACCATAACTGCCCTGAAACAGATTACCATTAAGAATAAAACACACTGATTGTAGCATGTGAAATGGGAGGCTCCAGAGGGCCTTCATGCCCATGCATGTGTGTTTATGTGAAAGTGTACCAAAGACTGGATGCTCAACTTTAATTCTGAGAGACCAGAGGAAGGGACACAAAACAACGGCTGTCACATAATACATGCATTGTAATAACACATTTCCAGAAGGTGGCACTAAGAGTTGAATAAGGAAGGATGGTTTTCCTGAGACAGCTTCCAGAAAACAGTGTTGTTCACAAATGCAGGAAGCTGTCTTATATTGAATCAGACAATTGGTCCACCAAGGTCA
>NW_015273303.1:0-372 GCF_001447785.1 Gekko japonicus
CAAGCTCTACTCTGGGAGCAGCTACAACAAGCCAAGGAAGCCTACATGTTGGCGGCTGAACGGAAATAGCAAGAGCCCCCCCCCCACAAAGCCGGGGATCATGTATGGTTCTCAACCCGGTACCTGCAACGCCCCGGTCGGTCCCAAAAACAACACCCGCTTCATTGGTCCCTACGAGATCATGGACCAGATCAATCCTGTCTCTTTTCAGCTATAACTCCACTCTCACCTACGCATCCATCCTATGTTTCATCGATCCTTGCTGGTCCCAATGGCACCTCCTGATCCCGCTCGGCCTACTCCTCCTGCACCGCCACCGCCAGTCCTCATGGATGACGAGGAAGAGTATGAGGTCCGCCAGATCCTGGACTC
>NW_015273304.1:0-372 GCF_001447785.1 Gekko japonicus
CATGTCTTTCCAGTTGGAATAAGGAGAGGCCCTCTGCATTTCAATATGTTACATTTCCGCAGGGGAGGAGAGGGAGCGCTTAAGCCAGGGCGCCTCTGCCGTCTCCCCTGGCGGAGGGAGAATCCCGCTGTGCCAGGCCCACGCCTGAAGTCACTGTCTGCATGCAGGTCCGGCACGTGCACGCTGGACAGGTTCAGCGCCCGAGCAAGCCAGGCGGCCTCTTGGGGTGCCAAGCCTGCCAGCAGCAGCAGGTTGAGAGGAGGGAGCGATGGGCACGGCCTGCCAATCAGCCTGCCGATACCTTTCAAGCCCGTGTCTTAGCCAGCGTCCAAGGAAGGCAATGATCCGAGGTGCCTGCCCTAGGAAGGGGGG
>NW_015273305.1:0-372 GCF_001447785.1 Gekko japonicus
CGGGGGTTTCCCCACCCCCCGGCCTGATTCGGCAGCCCTACCCGGTTCTCCAAATTAAGAGTTCACCGCTCTTAACCACTACGGCATAGTGAGCAGTATGAGGTGATGGAGAAGAGGGAAAAGGAAGAAGAAAGAGGAAGCATCCTCTTGGCAATCAGGAGGAGCCACTGACTGCCATGGATTCAGAAGGAGTGTAACTCTGCTTAAGATACCACTGTAGATCTGATAGGCTTTCAGGTGTCCCAAGACTCCTTTTGGTTTTCGCAGCAACAGGCTAGAACAGCTGGTGGCGGAAAGTGACATCAAATCACAGATGACTTATAATGACCCCCGTGGGGTCTTTAAGGCAAGAGACAAGCAGGGGTGGTTTGC
>NW_015273306.1:0-372 GCF_001447785.1 Gekko japonicus
TCTTCTGATGTCACTCTAATGTTTAATTGGCTGCAAAATGCTCTATAATCTATTAGCAAAAGTTACTACAGCAATGCAGACACAAATAATAATGCCCCATTTTTCATATGTGGTGGGAAATACAGTACTAGAGGCAATATTTCATTGGGACTTCAGCACCCAAGATGTTTTCGATTCCATCATATTTTCTATTAAGTTCTCTCTCTCTAAATTCAGATAAATAAAACGTAGCTACCATGCAAAACAGTTTCATTCACACACTTTATTCTGTATATAAGCACCGCCTGAAATCTTATGGAGAAAACGAAAAATGTGTTTTAATTCTTGTAAGAATTTATACACAGAAATTGCAGAGTAGATGTCAGTAACTGG
>NW_015273307.1:0-372 GCF_001447785.1 Gekko japonicus
GCGGAGCGTCCGCGGAAGATGGCGGACGCGTTCTAACATCGCTCCAGACAGAATCCCTCTAACCCCCTTTCAACAAACGATATCCACCAAACTGAACGCTACTTAAACTATGGGAAAACTAACAGACAAGAAACAGAATCAAGGAGAAATCAAAACCGCGCGGTTGAACTCTTTTTTCAATGCGAAAAACACAACGGACGGCGCCAAGAACGCAGTTGGAATAGAGGGCAAGATGGCGACCGGAGAGGTACGAGCTAATGAAAACACGCAACAGCTCACTAAGGCAGATTTATTGGAATCCCTCGGCCTCCTCAAAAAGGAAATTCTAGAACATATGAGTGACATTCTCAAACCCATTGCCGAGCAATTAGA
>NW_015273308.1:0-372 GCF_001447785.1 Gekko japonicus
CCCCCCCCCTAAGAAACCACAATAATCCGATCCTTTTGTGATCAAAGAAACAAAACAAGGAATGTGTTTTCGACGGCTTCAGTCCCTGCGCCGATCATCTTTCATTTTAATCATTTAATTATGAAATAAACAGGTTGTTGAGACATTAACATATCATTGTCAGAACTGCCCTGATAAATTACTGATGTAGTACACCAAATAAATGGCCTCATCCAATCTCTACATCTAAATAGTTTTCCTTGAAGTAGACACTACCTACTTTATTACAGGTGTTCTTCAAGCAGAGGTGATAAAGAGGTTTACAAGAAAACAGGGCCATTTTCCCAACTCTTTCACCATCTATTCTCCACATTGGAGAACTAAACACTTTTT
>NW_015273309.1:0-373 GCF_001447785.1 Gekko japonicus
TGTTAAGGCTCAACTGCTTGGTCAAGGAGGTAAAACATGTAATACATGGAAGCTGTGGTTTCTGGCAACCACAGAACAATGCTTGAGATTTGGTAAGCCACCAACTGAAAGGTTGCCACACTAGTCCATTTACACACTTTATTATCCCAGTCCAGTGTTCAGTTATAGCTTTCTGAATAACCAATCACAATTTTGTTGACCAGTTCTTGGCCAATGAGCCATATCTCCACTGGTGATCTGGAACAGGAAGAAGGCGGGCTGCTTGCACCTTATAACTAGGTTTGCTGTTCCCAGTTTAGATAATCTACTAGCAGTCACTTCGGTTGACACTTGAGCCACTTTGGGTAAGTTACATCCTTTAGACTTTTTAAAC
>NW_015273310.1:0-372 GCF_001447785.1 Gekko japonicus
GAAACATCCAGATGCCTTGCATATTATTTCCTTGCGCACTCCTCTGAGCTTTCTGAGACCAAGCGAGTGGCATGCCACCGTCTCTCAAAGAAACAGATTGTCTTTCTGCCTGGCAGATGTGACTTCCAGGACAGCGTGCATTTTGCCATCAGTGCCGATAATTTTGATAGATGCTCCTGTAAGGTAGAGACGCTTTCCGTAATATAGCTCATATCAGACTTGAGTGACACCAACCCCACTGTGAAGCAACAGGTACAAGCAAGCGTACTGCGTGAGGCTGAGCGTTTGGCACTTGCCAACACAAAGGGGCTTTTATCTTCCTGAGTAAACAGTACTATTCACTCCATAATAAAATGTGCTCCTTAAAAAAAA
>NW_015273311.1:0-372 GCF_001447785.1 Gekko japonicus
TTTTACCTGTTTATAGAAACAGAGCTTATAGTAAAAGGAAAATGTGCAGTCCGATCAGAGTATCACTGGTAAAAGCATTCCCTCTATCTATGAAGAGCCAGCTAGGACTGTTAGACAGTTATTATTCAAGAGAAGAAACTCAGAAAAGTGTATCTTCCTAGCTGCACCCTTATTGAAATGGCGTTACATATATAGATATTCCTCATACACAGAAATTATATAATATATAAAGGGACAATTGAAATGCCTTTGGAGAAAGTAACATTATACAATCAACTACAGTAAAACTGTATATGTGATTACATCATTTTGCTATGATAGTAGTTCAGTAAACTGCTTTTTGATACCAATGAAAACAGGCTTGTCATTTAT
>NW_015273312.1:0-372 GCF_001447785.1 Gekko japonicus
TCCTCCTCCTCCTGCTGCTGCAGAGTCCACTTAATATATAAGCATCTAACCAAGAATGTGAGGAGCTGGAATTGGCCTTCCTGCAGCAACTCCCACATGCTTCCAGGGCAAGCCATGCACGGCCAATGCACATTAAGCGAAAGTGGCCCACAGCTGCACAGACTCCTGATCCTGCTGCCTCTCTGCAGCTGAGCACTGCCACAACGCAGGACACACAGGAGGGGGCTCCATGCTGAGCGCACAGCTGTTTAGTCTGCATCTTCATCGAGTGCCCTTGAACCGAGCAAAACTGGGAAGAAAAACAATAATAATGTTGCCTCTGCTCAGCAATTTTCCTGTCAAGCACATCGTTTTAACAAACTCTACCAAGAG
>NW_015273313.1:0-372 GCF_001447785.1 Gekko japonicus
TTTCCATATTATATTTACTTTTAAAGTGTGGCAGTTAGCCCATGTCTTCAAAGCTGTGTGATGGTGACCAGAAGTGGAAAGTGTGTAGAATACCTAGTAGTGTGTAAATTTATTATTAATAGTACTGGCAGTGTTACTTCACCAGGCCCATGGCATTGTGAGGCACACACACACACCCCAATTTTATATCATGAGGCCGATGAGCTGATAACTCTCCTCAGTGTGGCCATCCCCTCTCACCACACAATTTCTGGCTATGAGCCTGGGGATGTCTGGGTGGCATGAGCAGGGGAAGAGGAATCTTTTCTGAGGGCAGTGAAAATTGTCACATTTTGGGGGGTTGTTTGGAGGTTATTTAAAGCCAGATTAGGT
>NW_015273314.1:0-372 GCF_001447785.1 Gekko japonicus
AGCTTTTCCTGCCAGTGTGATTAGGGCCTAAGACCCCTGAAGACCCAAGAGAGAGTCAGACCATACTGATCAGCTGCATTTCCCACCGGAGAGAAACCCATGGAAGTGATTCACATCCACAGTTCACATGAATGGCCATGACAAATTCTAAACATGAACTGCAAGCTACATGATGAAAGTAGTTGTCTGTTGGGTCCACTTTCAAGCGTCCCTTCTGAATACTAGAGCCCCACGATTACCCAATAAAATTAATCGGTGGTAAATTCAGGACTGTGGGTGGAAGAAAAAAAAGTTTATTGCAGCACATAACTTGCTTATGGAACTGACTGGCTCAAGATCTGATATTGACTTCTAGCCTAGAATGTTTTTTTT
>NW_015273315.1:0-372 GCF_001447785.1 Gekko japonicus
ATAAATCCAATCTCTGCTTCTGCTTCTTCCGGCAGAGATTTTCATTGTAGTGCTCATACTGATGGTATTATGCCACCTGGAATGCTTACCTAAGCATTTAATGCAAGGCAACTAATTTAGAAGGACGTGCCGCATTGTTCATATGCAATGCTTTTTCCATTCAGTTATAATCTTGTATACATATCTAGAGACAACAATTGTGTATTTTCCATTACACTGTACTTGCCATGTATAAACCAATGCTTAACCAAACCATGACACACCAAACTGAGCACAACCTCCTCCTCCACTGCTCCCCACAAACACTTAAGAAATATTGGTGTGACTGGCACCTTCTGGTGTGGCAGAAATCCTTATTTATCTTAGAGGTAA
>NW_015273316.1:0-372 GCF_001447785.1 Gekko japonicus
TTGGGCTTCTGTGTGGCTCGTCGTACATCAGTCACCGAGAATCTGGTCTTAAAGCACTGGGCTCCCACTGATGTGTGGCAAATCATCACTTGCCTGCAGGGAAGATGGCGGACTTAATCAGCTCCTTCGCGGAAGCTTTAACGCCCAAGAAATAAATTCCTAGGCATCATTGGTTTCCCTGGAAATCTCCCCGCAGTAAATACATCTGGTGATGTACACTGAATCAGCAGTACTGTGGAGCTTGTTATGTTGTCGAGAGGATGCATGGCTTGACAGTGGTATGGGACAAAGCCAAGCTGAAAAAGAGCAGCTCTAGATTCACAACCCCATAAGCACATCAGTAAAGCCCATGTTGGATCAGGCCAGAGGCCC
>NW_015273317.1:0-372 GCF_001447785.1 Gekko japonicus
GCTGCAGAAAGAATCGTTGTACAAACAAAACAACATACAGCCAGTGAAGTACAGTAACTTACAGACAACCTTTGCTTGAATGTATTTAGGGATGTTTCAAGCATGATGGGACAAATCACTGCCTAGAAAAGTGCACAAACACCATCACTGAGAAAATATAGCACGTGCATTCTTTTCCACCACAAATGCATATACTAGAGAACCAACATTCAATCAATTCTTGCTCTCACTGTACGTGTTTTATTTCATTATCCTCCTCACTTGAGCTTTACTTTTGAACAAACAAATGGGATTAAGGACAACTCTTGTTCAAATCTGCCATATCCTTTAGCATGTTAAAGGCATAAAACAGCCAATATTGTAATGCCTCTG
>NW_015273318.1:0-372 GCF_001447785.1 Gekko japonicus
GGGTAGAGAAAAGCAAGGTATAAAAACCTCTCCTCTTCTTCATCACAGCAGACCGAGGCCACCGAACACAGAGGTGGCCTAGAATCGAGGCGTAAAATTACTTGGAAAGTGCTCGCAGAGACAATTCGGTGCTTCTCAGCAAATCCAGGACCGGAGGAGAAGGGGTGTGGGTGTCATATGAAGATGAATGGTTTCCATTACAGCCAAACAGCCAATTTATCTGCTTCAAAACGCGGCTGTTTTGCAAAGCGACTTTGGTAGCGGGTTCGGGTGGCCCGGCATTGTGCTCAGGAACGCAGCCGATTGTCTCCGCCGCACCGATCGCCTCGGTTTCCCAGGAGGATCATTTACTCCAGAGAGGAGAGTTGCAAG
>NW_015273319.1:0-372 GCF_001447785.1 Gekko japonicus
GTATTCGTCGACCCGGGCACAGAGGCGATAGGGGTGCCGACAGTCCGGAGGTTCTGGATCACGGAAGAGAGGAACTGCTGGCTGGCGCTTTCGTACAGATCGAAACAGATCTGGTAGGCCATGAGGAGGTTGTCCTCCTTCACCAGTTTCTCCAAGATGTCGCTCACGGCCTGCGGATCGTCTAAGAAGATGAGGCACTGTGAGAGGGAGAGAAAAGGAGGAGTCGGAGAAGGCACTTCGGGTGGGAAGAGTGGGCTTCGTCGGGGGTCTCTCTTTCACTCCTTCCTGCCTCAGAGTTCCCAGAAAAAAAACTCTAAATAAATGTTTACCAGAACTAGATAACAAGGTTTCAGTTTTGTTTTAGCATGTGGG
>NW_015273320.1:0-372 GCF_001447785.1 Gekko japonicus
CCCCTTGCCGGGGTCGCTGTACATCGGCTGCGATTTGATGGAACACACACACACATAAGTGACAGACATTTTCATGTATTAGGATTATGAGTGATTCTATTCTTGGCTTCGATTGTCTACGGCTTTAAAGCGGCTCGGAGTCCCATGTTCCAGGAGAAAGGCAACCCATAAATACGCTCGACAAATAAATGGATGCCTAAACTGAACCTTGCAATTTTCAATCAATCAGCCATTTATTACTGTCAAAAACCAGGAGAATAAAGAATGCACCAACAGAATGGCAACTAGAACATGTATACAGAACCTTGCGATTTTAAATCTTTTCTTTTATGAAGAGTGGCAGATAAACTACCTGGATTGACAGCCCTATGC
>NW_015273321.1:0-372 GCF_001447785.1 Gekko japonicus
ACAAGTACCCATACATCAGTTGGAGGACGGCTGCCCGGGTTTTCCTGGTTTCCTGGGTACTGCATTCTGCCCGACATACCTTTCTCAAATTTTTCAAGACCAGCTGGGTTGATAAGGTACATTGTACCCTTAGGCGTTCCAGAATGGCTTTTGTGTTATCATCCATTGTTCTAATGGGACGCAGAATCACTACTGATGTCCAAGCTAGTTCAGTTTTTTCCCAAGTATATAAAGCACCTTGGGGCGCCACTGGAGTTTTGCTCGAGACGAATGGTGAGTGGAGGTTGTGCAGATCAGCACAGATGGGCTCAGATGCCAAGAAACAGAGTTGGGACAACTGATCCAAGAAGTCATCTGATAAAGACTCACTTT
>NW_015273322.1:0-372 GCF_001447785.1 Gekko japonicus
GCCAGGGCCAGGAGGACACTTTGTGTGGCCCAAGCATTAAAGCTGGCTAGGCAACCTCTGCAGCTGCTCCAAGCTATCTCCGGAGGGCCCCCCCTCTTGCGTTCTTGGGCCCCTGAAGTTTGACCCCCATCGTTGCCCTTCCCTCAGCTTATCTCCCCTGGCCTGTCCTTGGACCAGGGACCAAGGTCAAGATAAAGAAGACACGTGGTGCCCACTGCTCGCCTGCAGGGTTTCCAGTTACAGCTGGGGTGTAAGCAGGCCTGTGGGTGTCAAGTTTCCAAAGTCCTGGAAGAGGAGTGTCAGGATCTGGGTGCTGCTCAGTTGGTGCCACTATCTGTATCCTGTCTCATCAAAGGTTTATCCAGTCCAGCC
>NW_015273323.1:0-372 GCF_001447785.1 Gekko japonicus
TTCTCTTGCTTCAGACCAACACGGCTAGCAGGCTACCCACCTGAGTCTCTGTTTCTCATGGGTTTCTGATGACTTTTTAAGAGGAGGAGAGAATAGCGTGTCCAACCATATTCTGGATGGCCTCTTCCCCAGCTACCCCAACTAGAAGGTGATTGGTTCCGCCTGAGCCAAAGGGGTGTGGTCAATTCTTTTTTAGAGGGCCACATCTGGGTATGGAACGTGGACGTATAACAGGTTGGAAGTGCCCAGGCGTTGCTCCATTTGACTGTGGGAGTGACCAAAATACGTTCAAACTTTTTTAGTGTCAGCGTAGAACCCTCCTTTTTCCTCTGGAGCCCTTGCAGGTTCCCTGCTGCCTCTCATCGAGGGGTA
>NW_015273324.1:0-372 GCF_001447785.1 Gekko japonicus
TGTGTGGACCGTCTGATTTGGATGGAATGCATCCCAAGTACTTGTTCTGAGGGTTTTGAATGACTGATGTCTAAGACCTGTGGTGAAGCAAGGATGCATCTTGTACTTATAGCAGATTAGTGTTCATCTCCAGCCTTAGTCCAGTTTAGAAATGAGAGACTAACATGATGTATGTGTGTTGGAGCTGTTTTCCTTCTGGTCTGTTGTTCTATAGCAGTGGGAGCAAGTTCCACATGAAGGCCTTTGTGGCTGTTTGGACTACTCCTTACTAGTTAAATGTCTACCAGAAGGTCTGAGCTTCTGTAGCAAATCCCAGTGTACTAATGTTACCGAGATGTAGAAGACTGCTTGTAAAAGAACATAGTGGAGTAC
>NW_015273325.1:0-372 GCF_001447785.1 Gekko japonicus
ATGTGCCTCATTCTGAAATCCTCCCCCACTACCAGCCCTAGCATTATTGGCCCTCTTGCTGTTTTACCCTCCAACTCACTCCATTCCTCCTTTCTAAAACTCTCCCACTGAGAACTCCCTTTTGGGTACTCCACAAAGGGTTCTCACACCAAACTTCTGCTTTATTTGACCCCCTTGTCCTTCTCTCTGCCACCCACTAGCTGACTTCTTCTCCCTATGAAAGGGCAACACTGTACATGCAGCCATACATTTGGAGGCAATGTCCATGCTACCTTGCACAGGAATTGTTTGTTGGGTGGGTTCCAGTTGGATACCCTGCTGCTTTTACAGTGTATTTGTAGAAAGCCAGTGTGTTGTAGTGGTTAAGAGTGG
>NW_015273326.1:0-373 GCF_001447785.1 Gekko japonicus
CTCAGTCGTCATTTCTCCAAGCTAAAGATGGTCCAGCCAAAGGGGAAGCAAAGGATGTGCTGCTCTCAGGGAGGGTGGAGCCCTCAGAAGCACCACCCACTGCAGTAGAGCGACCTCCATCACGAGGGAGGGAACCCTGGGAGAAACCTCACCAGTCTCCTAGCTCCTGGGTTGATTGGCAGATGGGAGAGATGGGGGAGAAAGGAGGGAGGGGCTCAGAACTGGAGGGTGGCGGAGCAACCTTCCCTATAAAAAGAGAGCTCTTGAAGGACCAAGGAGGATACGTGCTGGAGGGCTGCAATTTGATGGAGCTGATGGAGCCAGGGCAAGGGAGGATCTGGGCATATTGAACCCTGTTTCCAACCCAATCTGA
>NW_015273327.1:0-372 GCF_001447785.1 Gekko japonicus
TCTCCCCCCCCCCCATGTTTCTTAATGCAAGAAGCTTTTTGCGAGTAAAGTTTTACGCCCCACCTACTTACTCTTTTCAGTGTTGGGGTAAGTTATAATTAACATGCCTTGGGTTAATATCCAGATTGCGTTTTAAACAGGCTTTCTGTTGAAAACATCAGAAGCTTTGAAAATTAATCCAATTTAAATAACAACAAAAAAAATCTGGTTCTCTTTAATTCATTATGAAACCCTGAAATGCACTTAATCATATTAACCTTCCTAAGAGACTACTTATTAATCAAACTGTAAGGCCAAGATAAGAGTTTCTACATAATAGTCAATTGTTCTGATGTTCTCCTGTAAGTAACTTCAGACAGCTTGTTTCTCTAC
>NW_015273328.1:0-372 GCF_001447785.1 Gekko japonicus
ACTTCGTAAGCCTATTTCTTATATACCCGAGTTCCTTTATTGGGGGCGGGGAGTCCTGAGATAGTTCTTTGAGACTTTCCCCATCCTTATGATTAATTTAGGAAGGAGATGAGATTGCTCTGTTTGATGTGTTTAAACATTGTCTTTTAAGAAATTCTTTAGGTCTTCCAAAACGCTTATCTTTTGTTGTCACAAATATTGATAATTTTTGTGGATGGAATCTGAAACAATCTCAGCTAACCAAGGTGTCTGCTTTCAAGATGAACCATCTTGCAAAAGGTGCCTCACTTTTCAGCAAGCTGCTTGTTCCCCTGACCTCTTGGCTTCTGTCCTCCAGGTCTGAGGTGGGGATGCCCTTTCATGGCCTTTTCC
>NW_015273329.1:0-372 GCF_001447785.1 Gekko japonicus
ACAACAACAACAACAACAACAACTGTGCATGGCAGCAAGAAAACAAGAAAGACACCATCGTAAGGTAAAATTCCAAGGGACGTACGCTAAAACTGAAAAACAACTGTGCCTCACACTTATTGAATAGTTACTTGAACAGCTGACCCGTCCAGCTTCTCCAGACTGGTTGTTCGCAGGGACTGTGAACTTCCTGGGCCCTTCCGCCACAGCTAGAGGTGTGCATGACAAACCACATCACATACAAGGAGGCTGACAGCATTGTGTAGATCCTCCCCACTATGCACAGCCACCGTTTCATCTCAAAGGCCCAAATGGGCAGATTTTCAGCTTCAGTACACACGAACCTGTACCCTGAAAGCTCAGGGTTTCGTA
>NW_015273330.1:0-372 GCF_001447785.1 Gekko japonicus
ACTCTCTTGCCTCCCCCAACAGTGCTGGCTGCAGCAGACCCACAAGGGCTGCTGGGCCACATTGCCAAAGGGAGAAGAGTGCCCATGGCCTCCCCACCCTGTCTCCCTCTCTCACACACATTCCCTCCTGCCTATCCCGACAGTCCCTGCCAGACCAACAAAAACAATCCCTGCCGGTGCACTCCTGGCCAGCCATCCTCAAAAACAGTCCCTGCCAGCCTATGTCAGAGTGCACGAGTCACCTGTGGCCCATGCGCTCCTGGCCACCCCCAAAAACAACAGCCCCGCCAGCCCGCGTTGGAGTGCATGAGACGCCTGCAGCCCATGCACTCCTGGCCACTCCCCCAAACAACCCCGCTACCCTGCGCTGGA
>NW_015273331.1:0-372 GCF_001447785.1 Gekko japonicus
CTGGACTCTTGCTACAGACAGACTAACACGGTTTATCCATCTTGATCTATCTCCAAAGAGGACAAATAAAGGAGATGGGATTCATCGGGATTAGGGTCCCAATGCAGTCTCACAC
This sequence comes from Gekko japonicus, assembly GCF_001447785.1. Taxonomy (NCBI): domain Eukaryota; kingdom Metazoa; phylum Chordata; class Lepidosauria; order Squamata; family Gekkonidae; genus Gekko; species Gekko japonicus. The sequence continues at coordinate 116 of NW_015273331.1, forward strand.
TGCAGGTTCCAAATTATCGCATTCCCAAACTGGATGGATATATACCCACTTATAAGAACAGAAGGAGCACCCTGCTGGATCCAACAAATGGGCCACCTAACCCAGCATTCTGCTTCATGCCATGACTAACCAAAGGCCTAGAAGGAAAGCATGGGTTCCAAAGCCTCCTCCTGTTGTTTCCCCATACCAACTGGTGTTTAGAACATAGAATTTCGACTTAGCCATCATAACTCTATGGTAACCATAGAGTTTTTTTC
>NW_015273332.1:0-372 GCF_001447785.1 Gekko japonicus
ACATGCATGAAATAATATCAGTAACACAGACGTAAATGAAATGAACAATAAGACTTAAAACAACAGCAACAGAAACAGTATTTATGGTATCTGGCTGTCTGATTGATTTGTTCATTGTTCATTTATATGACTAGGTGTTTTGCTACATGTAGCCACAACAGGTCTGTGGGGAGGGGAAAGTAGGGATCCCATTGGGCTGAGAATATGCATACATGAAACAGTGCCAGTTGCAGTATACTGTACTGTTTAATACACGCGAACTGACCAGAGGAACAGATCTTAACTGTTTGGGAACAACAGAAATGTTCAATGAAAAATTGGCTTCCTATTTGGGACTGACAAACAAACTGAGTCAAACCAGCAGATGTTTGA
>NW_015273333.1:0-372 GCF_001447785.1 Gekko japonicus
TCAACAGAAGTATAGTGTCCAGATCATGGTATCGCTTTACTCTGCTCCAGTTAGACCTTACTTGAAGTATTGTGTTCCGTTTCGGGCACCGCAGTTTAACAAGGATATTGACAACCTGAAACATGTCCAGAGGAGGGCAACAATGGTGGTGAAGGGCAGGGCCGCATTATGACTCTTGTAAGCCCTAGGCACTTTTGTCTTCATGGGTCATGCCCCCTTCCTCAATAAAAATATTTAAAATTGTATTTTAGGACTGTGTTGGTATATAAAGGCTTTCAAACAAGGGAAACCTTTACCTTTTTATGGTATAAAGATGAATATAATCCAGGTTGAATTATATTAGTCTTTATACCAATGCAGTTGAAGTATGTA
>NW_015273334.1:0-372 GCF_001447785.1 Gekko japonicus
TTATGATTTCCTGGTTGTGGTTTCTTTTTTGGTTGATGGTGAACCCAAGTAATAGAAAATGTTTAACAATGTCAGTTTCTTCATCATCAAACTTAAAGTTGTGTAATTATAGGTACTCTACACAAATACTGAGCTAGATCATCCACTCCCTCAATCAGAGGTGCAAATACAACACATTCTCCCCGCCCCCATACCTCAAAGTGCTGCAGATACCTCTCCCATACCTCCTGTGCATTGGCTCAACAACCCATCCTCCCTCAGTAATAAAATACCTTCCACTTCGGGGGCACAAGGTAAGTATGCAAAATGCAAAAAGGAGCCAGACCTGCATGGAACAGAATAAATAAATTTATTGTCTTAGCCATAGGCCAT
>NW_015273335.1:0-372 GCF_001447785.1 Gekko japonicus
CAGCTTAAAGGGAGCATTGTTCAAGACTACTTAAAAACCTGCTCCCCATATAGGGAGAGGTAAAGAGACTCAAAGCAGGAGTATAGAAAGGAACAGCAGAAACTGAACAAGCAAAGGAAAGTGATAGGCAGGAGGAAGACTGTGTTGGGAAGAGGGAGACTGTGTTTCCTAAAGACTGGCCTGAGGGAACAGTACCACAGAGCCCTCAGCAGCTGTTGAGTGGAGTGCTGACAAGTATCTCTAGAAGCAACAATATCTGAAAGACTGAGGATGACACACATGATGAAGATCATGCATGTCTACCCATCTGTAAAATGAAAATTGCAGACTCATGCAGCCATCATGTAAGGGTGATTGTCACATCTTGATTCT
>NW_015273336.1:0-372 GCF_001447785.1 Gekko japonicus
TTTGAGGTATTGTTCTTATGAGCAAAACGACACACAACAGTTAGTACAGAACCCCCCCAATGGTCAGTTCTCACAGAAAAAAAACAGAATTTTCTGGAAGGATCTTTTTGTTGACTGCTGATGTGCAAAACCTTCCCCACTTGCTATTTTCCCATTGCCTCACACTCCATTCGGGGAGAAATTGCTCAAGCGTTGTGATAGAAACAGCCAGAGAGAAGAGGCCAAAACGCTCTCTCGTCTCCATATTAAAATATCTCAGATTTTCGTTATTGAGGCAAAAACAGCTCTCAAGTCTTCTTTACAAGTTCTTGAGTAATGCACGGCAGGCATGCCCTTAGAAGTCCTCTGCCTCTAAGCTTTTGATATAAGGGG
>NW_015273337.1:0-372 GCF_001447785.1 Gekko japonicus
CCCCAGCATTGCAGGGGGAATCCACTCCTCCCTCTTTCACAAGCAGAAAAGCTGGTTGGAGCCCACACATTACTTTGGCTGAGTCAGGATAAGACTGTTGCCACCTGCATAGAGTTTTGGAACATTATTTCCTGATAATTATCTTCATTTTGTCTACTGGCAGTTTTTCGGCGTTTGATAAATAGGGCCCAAAGGGACACGAGCAGGGAATGCCTAAGTCGTTTATTATTCAGTGACATTTTCCAATATCTTATAAAAATTGATCTGATCTGATTGTGTTATTTGTTTCGGTAGCAGGCCCATACCCACGCTGGGGCATTTGGGGGTGGAGTCCCACCACAGGTGAGCCCTGCCCCACCCCAGGAGGATGCC
>NW_015273338.1:0-372 GCF_001447785.1 Gekko japonicus
AGCAACTTGTTAACCTTCACAGATTCTGGGGTCTTAGGACGCAGGTACACAATTGCTGCAGAGCCATAAAAGAGAATGACTACACTCAGATGCGATGAGCATGTGGAAAAGGTCCTCTGGCGCCCTGTGGCTGATGGCATTCGCAGTATGGCCTTGGCGATTTGTACATAAGAGGCCAAAATGAGGAGAAAAGGAATTATAACAAAGGTGGTACTCTCAAAGTACAGAGCCATCTCATTGGAATGTATGTCAGCACATGCCAGGCTGAGTAGTGGTGGGGTGTCACAGAAGAAATGGTCAATCTCGTTGGATCCACAGAAGGGCAAGGAGAAGATGATTCCAATTTGTACCAACTGCATGGGGAGGCTGATG
>NW_015273339.1:0-372 GCF_001447785.1 Gekko japonicus
TTTAAAAGTAACTCTCTAGCCCTTTTCAGGAAGGTTATATTTCCACAAAAAGGGCTAAGGACTTTTTTTTTAAAGGAAGTAGGAACTGCAAAAGAGCCTATTGAGCTGTACTGATCTAATAATTGATGATTTTTTAAAAGCCTGGGGAAAAACCTCTCTGCCGCCATGGGGTGCTGAGGCTGCTGCTGCAAATGTACATCTCTCTGTATTCTTCCAAGGGAATGTAGGAGTGTAGTGTAGTTACACAGCCTGACCACATTTCCTTGAAAGTAAAGGTCTATTGATTTTGGGATTTCAACACTGGTATGCTTAGGATGATGGCTTTAACTGTATAACCATCATATCAGCTGGCCAACAGGACAGAAGCTGGGA
>NW_015273340.1:0-372 GCF_001447785.1 Gekko japonicus
CGGAAGTCACCTCAGGTTGGATCGTGCCCCGTCTCCCACTGTTAACTCAGCAAGATCAGAGTCATTTCAAATAAATTACTGCTCAACATTTGCTAATCTAGTGTATAAAATGTGAGCAGCTATAAAAGTTAAAACTTCACAAACTTACCGTTTCTGCCCAGTAAGGGTTATTAGCCTGTTGTCGCAAAGAGCCCTTCAAATCAAAGTTTTCTGGATAGTGGGTAGTTTCTGTCCGAGGGTAACTAATATAACCTTGGGTATAAAGCCGCTCAGCTATTTGCATCGTGTGCTGCGGCCCCATCCCTAGGTGCAATTTTGAAGGAAACTTTTAGTTGTTAGCAACAAAACATTTACACAATAAAGCATTCAGAC
>NW_015273341.1:0-372 GCF_001447785.1 Gekko japonicus
TCTCCAGTTCCCACCTGGAGGTTGGCAAGGAGGTGTGCAAGGATGCACTGGCTTGTCCCACACAGTTTCAGTTTAAAGAATGACAGCTTGGTTTGTTTTAAAATAGGAACATTTTTCATATATCGGGCATTGCTGATGCCTTGCAAAAGGGGGGATGCCTCAGACTCCACCCGTCTGGCTTTGCTCCCCCCCCCCCAATTCTATATTTATTTATGTATTTATGCATTTCTGTCCTACTGATCTCCCCCATGGGACTCAAAGCAGCTTACAAAGAAAAATTTAGGTTAGACAAACAGCAACAAAACACAGTACAGCTCCAGTGCCTGGCCCAATGCTGGATCTGTTGGTGTGCTGCCCCAGTTCTACTTAGCT
>NW_015273342.1:0-372 GCF_001447785.1 Gekko japonicus
CACCTGGAGGCTGGCATCCCTACTCAGATTCAATGGACATAAATGAGGTAGGGAGTAATAAGAAGACTGGCACTCAATTTTCCATCTTGCAAAGGGTGAGGGGAAGGGGTGGTGTCTGCTGGTGACCCACAGAAAGGAACCAGTGGGCATGCCTTGGTGGGTACATGCATGGGGATGATTTTGGTGTAGGCAAAGTGTGTTACATTCTACATGTAAGTGAGCACCCTAAGGCATCATTTAAAGGGAAATCCCTCAGGCTGGGACCTCAGAGTTAGTGTGCCTCACATAGGACTGGGACTAGAACCCCTTGGGGGTGCCATTATCCTTGACCCAAAGACCGTACAGCTAGGGAGAAAGAACATGGCATGCCTT
>NW_015273343.1:0-372 GCF_001447785.1 Gekko japonicus
AAAATGGAATGGACTCAAAACAGACTCTAAATTCCTGGAAATAGTAAAATGAGTAGATTGTTAGATTTCAGGGAGAAACTGGGGGAAAATGGGGAAATCACATAATTTCTCTTAACAAAGCTGCTAGGGTCTCAGTGCAGATGTCTGTTGGATTGTTTGTGTGACTTTTAAATGGAAACAGCAAGGGTACTGAATCTTGCACCAGTTTTATTCATTTCAACATGCTTCTTGGAGATGGAGAAAGTTAAATGTTCCACAAAAATAAGATGGCACGGTGTGAATGAGAGCCTTTCCCAAGCCAGTAATCCAGAAATGGGGTTGAGGAAAACCCTATGTGTAGAAATGCCAGAGACAACTCTGTTAATTGTGCAC
>NW_015273344.1:0-372 GCF_001447785.1 Gekko japonicus
TGATCTATGCATCTCCTATCACTATGTGTGATTTGTAGTTAGGGGCCATACTCTGTCTCTCAGGAGTCCTGTACACCCAATTTATGTAGAGATATGTCAATGGCTGCGGAGACAGAGCAAGAACAAGTGTTCTGATCCCTCAACACCTCCATATGTTCAATCCAACATGGGCACATTGCCTAGGGTTGTAAAAAAATGTACATTCATAGGTGCTGTCTCCATTACTGGGAATGCTTCTTTGCAAATGTTGCCAGTCATGGGACTAGCCAACATATACAATAATCCAGCACTAACAGGAAACACCCTGGCCTGGCCTTGTCTTGGGAGAAGGCTGAGTGTGAACCTTTAATGAAGTTCAAGGTTGCTACACAG
>NW_015273345.1:0-372 GCF_001447785.1 Gekko japonicus
CCCTGTGAGGCCGTGCTGCTTGCTCCCTGACCTTGCGAGGGCTGGCCGTTTACATCTCTTCTCTGCTTTGGGTCCCCGTCCACAAGAGGACCTTTCTTCTCGTCCCGTGACAACCAGAGTTTCCTCAGGAGCCCTAAGTGAGGGGCTTCGTCTGAAGCTTATGAGAAGTTTCTCAATTTATGTCTCTTCCCCACAGGGAAGCCTCGAAGCTCTATAGCCGCTGGTTGACATACTTCATGGCGGTCAAGTCGAACGGCGGGGTGTTCGTGCGCGACTCTTCCCAGGTGCACCCGCTGGCCGTGCTGCTCATGACGGACACGGACATCCACGTGCGAGGTGAGCACTCCCCCGCCTCTGGCCGAGGGCCTTCCG
>NW_015273346.1:0-372 GCF_001447785.1 Gekko japonicus
GCCTCATCCAACATGGCTCCTCTTATGTACTTATGTACCACTCCTGTCTTGAAAGGGACCGAGCTGCAGCCATTGTTGGAGGGGGAGGGAGGGTAAGCAAGCAACCCAAAAGTCTTGAGGAAGCCTGGGAAGGAGTTACTTGCACCCTCCCTGTTGCCTCCATTTCCATAGGCAGCAAAGGCAGAAAGGGTTACCATCGTTGTTACCTCTGGCTTCCTTTGCGGCTGATATTTCGAGCAGGGCTTGGGATGCTTAGCAGATGTGCGTGGGAGGCCCTGGAACTGGGGATGGCAGGGGGAATGCCAGCCTTGTTGCCAAGTGATGGAGACACGTTCTCTGGTCTCATGAAGAAGAAAAAGAGAAGAGATTGGA
>NW_015273347.1:0-372 GCF_001447785.1 Gekko japonicus
ATGACTTCCAGGCACGGGCACGCACACGTGTACACACACAAATAGAAAACAAAAACACACAGACACACACACAAAAAAGAATTGTCCCATTCTTTTCATACCAGATTGTAAATTCAGCTAGGGGACAAGGGAACACGGTGGGACTCACCATACACTACCATGTAGTTCCCAATGACGGTGGCAGAATGGAATACCCGCTCCCTCGGGCCCCGGTGTGAATCTTTGGCACGCAATGTACTCCAGTAACGAAGGTCCACGTGGAAGAGATCGGTGGTGTTAACTCGCACACTGAACCTGGGAAAGATATGGGACCGGGGGGAAAGGAGGTTATTCCTCTCTCATCTGATTCACGTTTGGGCTTTGTCCTTGGTG
>NW_015273348.1:0-372 GCF_001447785.1 Gekko japonicus
CCAATCTCTTCCTCTTCTTCTTCTTCAACCTCAGCTCACCCCCCTCCTTACCACAGCCCCTGTCCCCCATAGCGTTTCCCCATGCAAGTGCCATGATCCTCAGCATAACCTTTTGGGTGGTCAGAGTAAACCCTCTCTTGCTATTTTCACCAATGAAAATGCTGGTTAGATCCAACCCCACATGCAAGAAGGCAGAAAGATCTGCAGTAATAAAGAGGCATATTTGGCTTAACTCTGCACTTACACCGTGCTCTTCTTTACCATTGTAACCTCTTCAAAACAAGGCCAGAGGAAAAACAGCTCACTGTCCAGGGGATTAGAATAATCTACCCATGACTCTGTGGCTACTAGGGTTGCCAGCTCCAGGTTGGG
>NW_015273349.1:0-372 GCF_001447785.1 Gekko japonicus
CTCAACTGTGCAACTGAACAACAACTCCTCCTCTTAGGACTGGCACTATAAATTTTCTTTCAGCACAAGTTTTCATTAGTGGCACTTCACTGGGTGTATGGAGTACATAATAATTTAGCAGGTACTTTTATGACCACAGATAACACTGCAGAGGCCTTTGACAACTCCCACTCTCCCTCACCCAACTGTAACTTCAGTTAAAAACACAAAAAGTGCTCTGCTGGATCAGACTAGTACTCCACTTAGTTCACCTTCCTGCTTCACACACTCTCAACTTGGTAGGCCAAAAAGCAGAGAACAGAGATCAAACACTCCATCCCCACCAGCATTCAGAGGTTCACTAGCTCTGAATATGGAGCTCCCTTTAGTTAT
>NW_015273350.1:0-372 GCF_001447785.1 Gekko japonicus
ATGCCAGTAGCTCACAAAGCGGAATTTTTACTCAAGAGTCTCCACGGCATAGAGGGAACATTGCTACCCTACCTCAGATATGTGTGTGAGTCCTCTCGGCATTTTCTCTAGGAAGTCTGTAATCGGGGATCAAACCAGTCCTCCCTCGCACGCTGAGCCTGAACTGCTCTGCTGAGCTCTAGCTCTGCATATACAGCCTCTTCACCGCTGGTCGACGTAGCTGGTATTCCCAAGGCCCGTGCGTGGAGCTGGCACAGGCTAAGCCCCCGGGAGATTATAAGAGCCTCAATCATGACTCTTCCTTCGGTCTACTGCCGTGGCTGTGTGGTGAGGGTGTTATTCTCTGATCCTCGGCTCCTTCCGCCAGCCCCA
>NW_015273351.1:0-372 GCF_001447785.1 Gekko japonicus
CATGATATGATGGTAACAAAGAAATATGGTCAGATATGGTCAGAGGCAGTAGGTGTTGGTATCACGGGCTATTGCTGTTATTGTAGAGGGCCCTGCCCCACTTCTGTTGTTATTGGAAGTGGTAGCGGCTCCTAATTGAAGGCCTGGTGGAGGAGCTCTGTTCTGCAGGCCCTGTGGAACTGTAAGAGGTCGCACAGGCCCCTGGGGTCTTACTGGAGCTCATTCCACCAGTATGGAGCCGCTACTGAGAAGGCCCTGGCCCTAGTAGAGGCCAGTCTGGCATCTTTTGGTCCAGGGAGGGTCAAGCGGTTTTGAGACAACGACGTCAGTGCTCTCTGGGGAACATCCGGGAAAGGTGGTCCATCAGGTAGG
>NW_015273352.1:0-372 GCF_001447785.1 Gekko japonicus
TTCATTCATTCACCCCAAGGCTTGGAAAGATTCGTTGCGAACCAGAACTGTGAACAAAAGGAAATCCCCCTTCCCCACTCCGTGTTATGGTTCATTATACTGTTAAAACCCAAAGAGATCTTCTGATTTTTCTAACCTGAGTCTGTGGGGCTGGCTGCTGGGAGAATCGAGGTGGGGGGGTGGGGGTCAGAAAGGCCTGAACCAATACTCGGTGCCTCCAACTAGAGCTAGGCCGTGCACTCACTCACATTCTTTCCTGTGGCTGCTCTCAGGGATTCTGCGTGTGATTGGAGAACTGGGGGTGGAAAGCGCTGTCAAGTTGTAGCCGGCTTAAGGCAACTCAGTAGGGTTTTCAAGACAAGAGACGAACAG
>NW_015273353.1:0-372 GCF_001447785.1 Gekko japonicus
GAGGGTAGCCAAGCTGGTCTGCAGTAGAAGAGCTGGACCATACAATCCAATAAGTTTTTTTGGGGTATATAAGCTTTCAAAAGCCAAAGTTTCCTTTGTCAGATATTACTTTCTGTTTGGCTAATATGTTGGAAAGTATAATCAGTTTAGGAATTTAGGAATAAATGATGCTGTTGGGAGAACAGCAGTATATTTCGTTTTGGAAAAATTCTGGATAACATCCAATCTTCTCCATGGGATCTATCAGAAGAAAGGACAAAAAAAGTGGACAAAGTTGAGAAGTATGTTAACTTGGGATGTTTTGCAGCATGTGGATCTGGATTAATAACAATTTGCTGCAGAGTTTTATATTATACAAGGGGTGGACCCGCG
>NW_015273354.1:0-372 GCF_001447785.1 Gekko japonicus
CCAGGAACTGAAACTGGGACCTTCTGCATTGCTCTACTGCTGAGTCACGCCCACTTGGGAACACGGACTCTTGTGCGCTCTTTCCCCCCTTCCCCCTGCACCCATGGCTCAGAAATTAATCAGTTCTGCATCTGTGACAAACCACATTCTGTATGAATGGCAAAAATGTCATTTATATCCTTGACTCCAAACCAAGTTTGCAAACTACAGTTTAACCCTGCAGTTGAGCCAAGTGAACAGACCATCCTTTGCAATATTGACAAATGCTCATATTGTTACCAATGAGGAAGTCATTATTTCTACATGAGGAGAGAAGCAGCCCATGAGTTTGAGAACTTTCAGTTTGTGCATGGGATAGAGCAGGCAGAGAAA
>NW_015273355.1:0-372 GCF_001447785.1 Gekko japonicus
TCATTTTCAGATGTGGAAGTTCTCCATCCTCCTTCATGAGTCATAATTGGGCTGTAGTGTTACCTGAATTTTCAGGGGTCTGCTTATCATGTGCATACTTTTTGTTCTTGACTAAAAACACTGAGTGAGATTTTATTTTCTCATACTCATTCTCTGTAAAGCTTTGGCTTTATTCTGCTTTTCAGTCCTCCTGGGCAAGTGATTCTGATTTCTCACTGTGTATCTCACATTTTACAAGATACACAACTTGGCTTTCACAATTTTTCAGTGGTTCTGTAAACTAAATACATATGGTTGAACCACTTTACCGTCTGCTCAGAGGAGAAAACACAAAACAAAAACAGAGCCACATTTGTTCAGCCCGTATCCCAC
>NW_015273356.1:0-372 GCF_001447785.1 Gekko japonicus
CTGTTTGACTGCAAAATCATCAGGACTCATGCTTAATCTTCTTTGCTGAAGGAAGGGAAACTTTCAATCATCGCTGGATCATTCCTCGCTCTACTGTCATGTGCCTCTCGCCTCCAGAATGGCAAGACCTTTAGGAGCATCAGAGAGCCTCTATCCCTCAGGCACAGTTTTGGGAGAGGCACTCCTTGTGCTCCAGGCTGGGGGCTCCCTACAAGGGCTCCAGGGGTCCAGAATTGTCCGAAATCCCTCCCTACTGCCGCATTATGGGCCACTCCTCACGGAGAACCGCAGGAGCATGCTTGCCATTCAAGTCGCTGAAACCAGAACTCAATCAGGCAATCCTTCTTATTTTTCAAAAACTATATGTGAGGA
>NW_015273357.1:0-372 GCF_001447785.1 Gekko japonicus
AAAAAAAAAAGGGCTTCTGCGCATCTGCGGTACGACTGTGGCTGACCACAGTCTACTGGTGGCCACCTTCTTGAGGGGGGGGGGAGATCTCGAAAGGTCCCGTGGCGCTGCTTCGGTCACGCCCCCAAAGTCAAAACCAACACACGTGCAAAGAAACAAACCCCCCCAGCAGAAGCCACAGAACAACTGCCCTTTCCTGTTAACACAACTTATAGCATCCTGTTGTGGTCAGCAGGCGCACGCTGGAACTTCTAGTGGAACAGGCGACGGTTTCGCCAAGCTTGCTTTTTTTAACTAAGCAAGATTCTCTTTCTTGTGACTGACAGGATGGCTCTCTTGACGTCTTTGGAGGGCTGTCGCTTAGAGGAGGGC
>NW_015273358.1:0-372 GCF_001447785.1 Gekko japonicus
TCTTCTTCTTCTCTTCCCTCTGTAATAGTACTGTACCAACTTGGTAGTGTTATTACAAGGAAGGGAATCTCACCCCCCAAAAAAAACCCTTTAGTTTTTTTAGTTTAGCCATTGATTCCTCGTAGTCTCTTCATTTTCTTTTTTCAAAGAGGGATCACTTATTCATTTCTCTTTGTAGAGAAATCAGCACCCCCCTTTTGTTATTCCAGCCCCGGCAGTTGTTTTGTTATACACCACAGAGGTTTGGGAAGACGTCGCCTGACTGAGCATGTGCAGAGTGAAATTCTGGAATTTTGCAGGACCTCCCTTCCTCCCCTTTCCTATCTTCAAATTTTTCTTTGATTGAAACGGAATTGATTTGAAACGGACCTC
>NW_015273359.1:0-372 GCF_001447785.1 Gekko japonicus
TGTTTCCAAACCCATGATTTCCCCAAAACACAGGGGAGAATCAAATTAGCAGAAGGGGGGTGCTTAATCTTTCCACCACCCACCAGCTCTTCCTTTCAAATAACCTCACCCAGCCATTTTTTAATCTTTTTCTGTCCATCTAGGCTTTGAAACCAGAAACAAACCAGGCTGGAAGCCCTTTAGGGAAGAGTTTGCAGGGAAGAATCTGCAGCGACAAGAAAAGGGTGAGCACGCCTCCCTTCCTTTTGAATCTCCCTTACAAGCTCCCCCTCTGCCACCCCGTTCTTGTCATCAGCCTGGAGAAAATGGATTTAATGAGAAAACATATAGTTCCAGCCTGAAGAGAACTGTCGTTCCTCTCGCTCCACCCGA
>NW_015273360.1:0-372 GCF_001447785.1 Gekko japonicus
AAATAGATAAAATTACACTGTGATGTAAAGTAGAAGTTGTGCATCAGGATGCATTGGTGAGGCCTGAGGTGCTTGGGTTTGGCTCTAGAATACATAAGCTGTCTGAACATCCCTAGAACATGTCTCATAACATCAACCTGGGAGGGAGGGAACACTCCTTTTTAAGCCTCAGCAAAAAATAACCCCCCAAAACGAAAAGGTACTTGCAACAAAAACCAAATTTGCCTGAAACAGGCTACTCCACAGTTCCACAGATTAGAAACATCACCTAACAGCTGCCACTTTTATTTTGTGTTACAGGCTCTTTGCTTCGATGAGGTCACTGGATCTGGAAGCAGTCCCCCAGTAAGTATATTTCAGCGCCTGAACTGG